>NC_141028.1:46117500-46317500 GCF_052040795.2 Danio rerio
AATGGGGTAGAACATGTACATATTTGCTCACCTGGGTTTGAAGGGAATTAGCAATTCCTCCTCAATTTTCTTCTTTAACTTTCTGCATGTAACGCCAAACAGACACGGGTGCTCCTGTCAAACCTCCACTAGTTTTTCCTCAATTTCTTGGGTCCAAATAAACCAAAAATAGGCACATAATAACTGAATGCTGCACTCTCATTGGCTGTAGGCGATCGCTGATGTTACAAGGTATGATTTGAATCGCCGACAGCTCCAGATATTTAGCACGCCAAATATCTCCCAGGCCTCGGCGACTCATCGACGATTCTCTCAGATTGCATCATTGTTAGTTCATTCTGTGTGATTGTCACTCACATGCACGAACAACGATTTGCCTGTGATTTCAGGCATTTGTCGATGATTTCTCAAAACCTGTCGGCGAGTCAAAATCAGGACCAAAATCATGCAGTCTGTCAAGTAGCTTTGGTAATTTATAGTGATTTAGGAATCGTCTGAATAGTGGATCATGTGTTAGCTAACGAGGATTAGCTGCTATCAATCATAAGCGCGTACTCCTCTTGAAATTAGTTCATAAATAAACTTTACTTAAATTCATGAGGGTTATATACTGTAGGATTAGAGGTCTACATATTCAAGACTATGTAGATATTTATAAATACTTAGTAAGGAAACTTATGTAAATGTATTGTGTATTATTCATAATATTAAATTATCTTTTTATTTCTATGGGTTTCTGCCTCAGGGCATAATAAAAAGTGTTTGGGCTATGTCCAGAATTGCTTAGTAATCAAGTAGGTACATCATTTGAATTTGAATTTACTACAGGACTATAAGAAAAGTAGAAACTATACTGTAGAGACTATAAGAAAACTTTCTACACTATCTGACAAACGTCTTGTTGCCTATCCAAGTTTTGGGAACAAGAAATGATAACGACTTCTAGTTGATCATTTGGTATCAAAAGTGTCTTATATGAAAGGGAAAGGCCTCTAGACTAGGCTTATTTTTCCGAAATAAAATATGATCATGTCTTCATTTTAATTTATTAATTAGGACAGTAAGGTCTGACTTTGCATAGATGAAAGTCTTGTCACTTAACAGAAATAATGTACAGTACAGAATTCAAAGTCATGGTGCAGTGGAAACAGATTTAATATTGTGCATGTTTCCCATGAGCTTAGACGACTGCATTTATACACCTCTGCAATGACTCAAAAAACTTATTAATAAAGTCATCTGGAATGACAAAGAAAGCGTTCTTGCAGGACCCCCAGAGTTCATCAAGATACTTTGAAATCATCTTTAATGCCTCCTCCTTTATCTTACCCCAAACATTCTCAATAAAGTTCATTTCTGGTGACTGGGCTGGCCAATCCTGAAGCACCTTGAGCTTCTTTGCTTTCATGAACTTTGATATGGAGGCTAAAGTATGAGAAGGAGCGTTATCCTGCTAAAAAATTTGCCCTCTCCTGTGGTTTGTAATGTCATGGGCAGCACGATTGTCTTGATACCTCAGGCTGTTGATGTTGCATTCCACACACCCCCCATACTGAATGTAACCCCAAACCATGATTTTTCCTTTTACCAATCTTGACTGATTTTTGTGAGAATTATGGGCCAATGCGGTTTCCAGTAGGTGGGGTTTGCAGTATGCGGTTTGCAGTATTTGTAAAGATTGGGATGCAGTTCAACAGATGATTCATCAGAAAAATCTACCTTCTGCCATTTGGCCATGACACCCCTCCACCTAAGTGCCATGGGATTTTTCATGACCACAGAGAGTCAGAACCTCAGTTTAACATGTCGTCCAAAAGACTCACTGACAGTATAGTCCCCTTCACTTTACTGGGGGATTAGGACTCACACAGACCACAGGTTGAGCACTCCCTGACCGGGCTCAGCCCTTAGCTTCACTGAGCAACTGATCTTGGGCTGCAGGGGGATATGGCTGTGACAATGACATCAATTTGATGCTGTTATTACATCAGGGTATTCAACTGACATAAAACGATTTACAGATTTTTACATGTTTTGTTTTTATTTTTTTTAAATGTTTTTTAATGTCATTTTGACAGAAATGTGCTCGTTAGGTTCTCAAACCTTTAGTGAAACAATCCTTCAGAAATCATTGCAACATGCCAATTTGCTGTTTATTTCTTATTACAATGCAATACATGATAATATAATTTTCTGATTTGATTTGATTTACAGAAACATCAAGGAAGAGCTTTTATTGTGATGCATTCTTGTCAAAGACATTTTTTAAATTTCAAACCCAGACCTTTGAATGATAATTATAAATATTAGACTGCTTTTCTGAATGTAATGAGTTTGTGTCTCTATTAAATGCATATCAATGCACATAGCCTATATAACATACGCTAACAGAACTGCAAAAATCCACAAAGAAGCCACAGCTGAGTCCAGCTGCGCTCCAGAAGCAGCAGCAGTGAGTCTCTTCGGGGAGACTGGAGACAGGGTGGGGAGACAAGTGTGGGAGACACGTCGGGGCGTCTCCTCTGATATCTACCATATGCGTGTTACTCATCAGCCTATAGAGCACTCACAAACACACAAATACAGTGCCCTCCAGTACTATTGGCACGCTTGGTAAATGACAACAAAGAAGGCAGAAGAAAAAAAAGTGATAAATGTTTTAAATCTTTTAATCGCAGCAGGCATCTTAAAGTCAAAACAATAAAAACGTAATAAATACGTCAAAAATACAAATCGATTTAATGTCGATTGACTACTTTGATGTCAAAATGAAATCAAATTGACATCTACCATTGGTTTAGTCAAAAATGTCAAAAATCGAATACAGGAGAGTTATTGAATACATTTTTTTCTGTTTTTTTTAAGCCAATGTTAGATGTCAATTTTATTTCGTTTTTACATCAAGGTCGTTTACATGCATTGTCAAGGTACAAAATCCAGTGTAAATATGTCATTTTTAATTAAAGCGTTCAGATGGATAAAACTTTACATATATTATAATGCTTTTGGTGTTGTTTTTTGGGGGGTGGTTAAAAGAGCATCAATGTATGGATGTCAAATAAACGTCAAGTTCTGACATCGAATTGATTAGCATTCGAAATCAGAATTATTAGCCCCCCCTTTGAATTTTGAATTTTTCTTTTATAAATATTTCCCAAATAATGTTTACAAGAGTAAGGAAATTTTCACAGTATGTCTGATAATATTTTTTCTTCAGGAGAAAGTCTTATTTGTTTTATTTTGGCCATAATAAAAGCAGTTTTTAATTTATTAAATAACGTTTTAGAGTCAAAATGATTAGCCCCTTTAAGCTATATTTTTTTCAATGGTCTACAGAACAAACGATCGTTATACAATAACTTGCCTAATTACCCTAACCTGCCTAGTTAACCTAATTAACCTAGTTAAGCTTTTAAATGTCACTTTAAGCTGTATAGAAGTGTCTTGAAAAATATTTAGTCAAATGTCATTTACTGTTAACATGGCAAAGATAAAAGAAATCAGTTATTAGAAATGAGTTATCAAAACTATTATGTTTTAGAAATGTGTTAGAATTTTTTTTTTATCTCTGTTAAACAGAAATTAAGGAAAAAAATTACTAATAATTCTGCTAATAATTCTGACTTCAACTGTAGATGTGTTTTTGATGTTTTGACATCAAGGTGCCTTCTAAGTTTTTTGATCAAAATATAAAAAAATGAAAATAATAAAAAAAGAAATAAAATAATTATTTAAAAAAATAAATAAATGCTTGAGCCTGTTTTTGCATAAGAGTAGAAGCATTTTCCTGGAAATCCTTTTAAACTATTTGTGGTGATGTAGGTGAAGTCTGATTGTAGTTTGGGAGACTTTCTGGCCCCAAGACCCGACTAACTTCTGCAATTCTTTACATTCTGCTCATTTCTTTGAGCACTGGAACATCATCCTGACAGTGTGTTTGGGCATTAAAGACACGTCCTGCTCAGGGCTGATTCATAACACTTCCAGCTGACTGGAATTTATTCTTCATTGTCCTTGCTAGTCGAAATCAGCATAGTTTCCCTATTTTCTTAAAACAAATACCCATTTTGTGAAACTCAACAACCTATTTTTGCAAATCACTGCTACACTGTAAAAAGCAAACATTTACTTTTAAATAATTTTAAAGTGATTAAAGTTTTTAGTGATTTAAACCCATTGCCTTAAAAACCACCATTAGACTTAAAGTAAAAAAAAATAATAATAATTTTAAGGCAACCGGTTTACTCACATTTTAAAGTAAAGTCAACTAATTGCATGAAAGGGCACCTATTTTATCTCTTTTACAATAAGTAAGCCTTTGGTGTCTCCAGAATGTGTCTGTAAAGTTTCAGCGTAAAATACTTATAAGATAATTTGTTATAGCTTCCTGAATCTGCCCATTTTGGTGTATATACTGTAGCTGTTTTTGTAGCCTGTGGCTTTAAATCCAAAGGAGCTGCTTCTCCCTGTTTACCGTTCCCACGTGAGTGTCTGCTTCTCATTATCATGCGTTCCGTCAGATAAACAGCAGTCAGTGACAGAAACAGACTTGGATGAAGCTGAAATACAGCTCATTAGTCAAAAATACCAAGTAAGTTTATTTGATGTATTTGCGATAAAAATATTTTAATTCCAGTTTATTTGCAAAAAATGTTCTGTGAACATGTGTATACATGGTGTTATGTAAATCAATTCAGTAAGCGGGGAAAATCGTACCTTGTGATGGGCCTCAAAATCACTGGGATTTGAGTCCTATTTTAATGTCAGGGTGTTTATCTCACCCCAATATGACTGTGGACACACTACACACAGTTCTGTCCAAACAGCTTACAAAAGTTGATTATTATCATACTGTAGGTGTCCTTTAAAAGCAATGAGTTTACTCACATAATTTTGTTTTAACTTTTGTTAACTAATTGCTTTTTTTTTACAGTGTATGTTGTTTGGTTTTACCCACTGTTATGATGCATATGGTATTATAATGAATAATGGTGTAACCCTATGAAACAGCTAATGTTTGAACTTTTTTTTGCTTAGTCCCCCCGGGAGTACAAAATCTTAAAATCAAATTAAAACACAGTTTGATCAGATCCCCTCATAGGGATGCCAATAGTTGGGCACATATACAGGTGAAGTCAAACTTATTAGACCTCCTGGGAGTTTGTAACTCTTTTTCAATGATTTCCCAAGTGCTTTTTTCCAAGATTTTTTTCCAACACATTTTTAAAAACGTAATAGTTTTAATAACTAATTTATTTTGTCTTTGCAATGATGAAATTACATAATATTTTACACTAATTTTGCAACATTATTTAAAGTATTCAGCTTTAAGTGCAATTTAAAAGCTTAACTAAGCTAATTAAGTTAAAGTTAGGTTGACTTGGCAACTCGTTGGACAACAGTGGTGTGTTCTGTAGCCAGTCGAACTAAATCAATTGTTAAGAAGACTAATAATATTAAACCCAAATATATATTTTTAAATTTAAAAAAGAAAATGAAAATAAAATCAGATAAACAAGACTTTCCCCAGAAAAAAAAAAAAAATTATATATATATATATATATATATATATATATATATATATATATATATATATATATATATATATATATATATATATATAATAAAAATGGTTTGCTTTCAACTGTAAAAAATGGTTTGCAATCATTTGTTCTCGATGAGACAATTATTTTAAACAAATGATCAAAGGTTTAACTCTTGTTTGACCTAGAAACCATATATGATAAATCCATTAAAATTGATTACAGTATTATTTAAATAATCAAGACTAACAACCCCCAATAAAACTCCAGGTATTTCTAATGAGTAGCGCCCTCATATTTGATAGTGATACAATGTTAGTTTCAGGTATGGTGTTATAAAGCTAAAATATGTGATGCTCCAGGCTACAAACAATTAATTCCCAGGCATTACTTTGACTCATGACTCTAAACAACAACCTAAGGCCTAACTTTCAGTGTTCAAGTGTTCGTGTAGGCCTTTGCACTGCCGTGGCGCTGATGAATTGCTTTCTTTAGGAGTCTTCCTCTATTTATCAGCTCTGTTATCTGGCACAGACAGACATGATGTCAGAGTGGAGGAGCTGCCATGCTGAGACAACTCAAGCGTCAGTGCCATCATACTGCTTTCAGTCGGGTTTAAACGCTTCTGTTGAAGCCATGAAGATTCGTGTTCAGTATTATTGAAGTCAAACACAAGATATGTAATACTGAAGAAGAAGCCTCAGTTATAGCGACTGTTTTCTGAATGTAATCAAAACAACATTCTTGTGAAAAAAAAATTGTGCATAATGAAAATTATCACATTAGTTTAGATCTCAATTCACGGCATAAAGAAACAATTAACTAACACTACTAGCTTAACAAACTACTAAATAGCTGTTTATAAATAGTTAGTAAGGTAGAAGTTAGGTTTAGGTTTTTGGGTAGAATTAAAAAAGCAGATTAACATCATACTTTATATATTAACAGGAAATATTTTAATAATAAACTGGTACAGTTAAAGCCAGAATTATTAGCCCCCCTTTGAACTTTTTTCTTTTTAAAATATTTCCCAAATGATGTTTAACAGAGCAAGGAAATTTTCACAGTCTTTTTCATTTTGAGAAAGTCTTATTTGTTTTATTTCGGCTAAAATAAAATGAGTTTTTAATTTTTTAGAAACCATTTTAAGGTCAAAATTATTAGCCTCTTTAAGCTATATTTTTTCTTCGATAGTCTACAGAACAAACCATCATTATACAGTAGTTTGCCTAAATACCCTGACCTGTCTAGTTAATCTAATTAACCTAGTTAAGCCTTCAAATGTCACTTTAAGCTGTATAAAAGTTTCTTGAAAAATATCTAGTCAAATATTATGTTATTTACTGTCATCATGGCAAAGATAAAATAAATCAGTTATTACAAATGAGTTATTAAAACTATTATGTTTAGAAATGTGTTGCAAAAATCGTCTCTCAGAAATTGTAGGAAAAATAAACAGGGGGGCTAATAATTCTGACTTTAACTGTAATAAGCCAGTAGTTAATAGCATGTGACCTAAACTAGTGTTACCAAATTGACATTGTTATTTGTACAGCCATTATTTATATGGATGATTATTATTATTAATAATTCAATATAAAAATAACTAGCCTTAACTAGCAAAACTATTGGCACAATTTTCAAATAATCCCATTTTTTAAACATAATAGTTTTAATAAACACTTTCTATGACAATACATCATATTTTACTAGTTTAAAGTTAAATAAAAATGTTTAACTAGGTTAATTAGGCAAGTTATTGGACAATATTTGTTTGTTCTGTAGCCAATGAATGAATTAAATGAAATCAAAATCAAATGACAGATAATATTTCCCTTAAAACATAAAAAAGTCAGTTTTTTTCCTAAGCTGCTTTTATTCCAATTAGACTAAAAAAAAAAATAAATAAATAAAAATAAAAAAAGAATTGTCCTTGATTACTTAAACATAACTTGAGAAATATATAAGGAAATAAATGTTAAGTGATATAAAATTTACATTTGCTAATTCATTCAGAATGTAACAATACCTATGGTATACATAATGTACATATACATATATTGTGTAACAAAAAACTTTAATAACATAAAAAAGTATAGAATCACTAAGAGACAACACTGGAAAACAGCCACTAGTGTCACGTGGCGACCATTATATATATATATATATATATATATATATATATATATATATATATATATATATATATATATATATATATATATATATATATATATATACACACTAACCATTGTTATACAATAACTTGTCTAATTACCCTATCCTGCCTAGTTAACCTAATTAACCTAGTTAAGCCTTTAAATGTCACTTCAAACTGTATACAAGTGTCTTGAAAAATAGTTAAAATAAATCAGCTATTAGAGATGAGTTATTAAAACTATTATGTATAGAAATGTGTTGGAAAAAATCTTCCCTCCGTTAAACAGAAATTGGGGTTAATAATTCAGGGGGTATTAATTAACATAGAATAGGGTTATAATTCTGACTTCAACTGTATATATGTTCATGTGCCTCCATGGTTTTTAAGGACAGCAGTATGATTTCTAGGCATGGAATGAACAAGTTGGCTACATTTTGCAACATCTATCTACTCCCTATTCTCCAGAAGTCCCTATTTGCAGTCAATTGGATTCAGATCATATTTATAGACATTTATAATAATATATTAACATATTTGACATAACAGCTATTATTAGTCTTTCTATAAAAAATAAAAAAGACTATTAAAACATAATATACAGCAACAAAAAGTGTACTGTCAGGGCATACTCACATTATGCTATCCAAACTGTGCCCAGGCCCGTTTCCTGGATTGTTTAAGGAGTGTAAGTGCTCTGAATCGACGCGGTTTTCTTGGGCTTTGGCACGGTCTGCTTGTGTGTGAGTGCAAAACGTGCCTGAGCCCGAAACTGAAAGCGAGACATGACTTTTAAGGGACTGTTTGATATGGATTTATTAATCATTCTTACTGTTTAATGAGCGCAAACTGTCATAGTTTATTAAAGACACAAACCCCTTCACTGCACGACAGCTGCACCTTCAGCAAACCTTCTCATTCCTGCAGCATGAAGGCTTTATGATTGTTTATGAGCGTCAAAAGTGGCTGATCTGTTCAGCAAAATATCTAACTGCGTGTCACTGCATATCAAACGACTTAAACAATATAACTTTAGAAATCTCCACTGTGCTAAGCGAGAGCTCTTATTGAACAGCGCATCATTGATGGCGTAAGCTTGCCCATGCCCAAATGTAATGTGAGTGTGGGCCGTCGGGGAAGACGGGAGGGGTGATAAGCGTGCTTTTGCCCAGTTCAAGGCAACTGTACATAGTGTGAGTACGCATTCAGTCTGTTATCAACATCACATTCTGAAAGTACAAGTTCAAGATCAATTTATTTATATAGCTCGTTTCCAACTGCCACAAGGCTGCACAAAGTGCTTTACAGATAAAAATAAACAAATGATATGAGCATAAAAACAGTAACCACAATAGGCACATCATAGGATAGAAAATAGAGTAAAACAATAAAAAGACCAAAAAAATAAAAATTATAGAAATTTTGCCTAATAACCCAAAAAGGGAAGGACCTAACCTTCAAAAAGACCAAGTTAATATATATATGTCTTTAATTTAGCATGTCAGTATTAATTTCAGTATTATGCGAGAGCGTAAAACTATCAAATTAAAGTCATTTAAAATAATTTCACCTAAATGACAGCTTCATGGAAACAAGTGTGGTTAATATATTAAACATTAAAGGCTCCTACACTGCGGGACGCTTTTTGTTTGCGTTTATTGTCATCGTTTTACGAGACGTCAAGCAGAAGAGTATGCAAAATCACTCCTTGACGTTAGATGGCGCTACACAACTTTGGGCTTCGACACCCGCTTGTAACACAGAAGAAAAGGAAGAGAGGAAGTTCACACCCATGTTGTTGAAGTTAGCGGTGACTTGACCAAACATAGACGGTTCAAGTAGCAGCTCCATCTCTAGCGAAGAAGAAATGATTATTTTTCACAGAGCAATAAGCAGCTCCACGTTCATATCGCCTCTGGGCATCTACTTCAATGTGTGCTCCCATTGACAATTTTGCACTTGAGCTCCTCCAAGTCCTGTTTACTGTAACTTCAGCAGCTCCGTGCATGTGCACAACAGTGCCAACCTGATTGGTGGAGAAAGTTATAACATGGCGCGACAAATAAAAAAATGAGCCTGAGGCGTTTTTTTTAAATGATGCTTTTGCGCCTGGTGTTTTGCGTGTTGGTGTGCACGATCACATTGGCAGCCTTTATATAGTCACGAGGCGTTAAACGTTGACGGAAAACACGAGCAAAAAACATCTCGGTGTGCACGGGCCTTAAGTCTGTAAACTATTAAAAGTGCTGATGATCACCAGTTTTCTGATTGTGCGTGTTGTATTGTTGTCTTTGAGGATGTATCTCAGGTTTAATGTGCTTTTAAATAAACAAATTAAAAAAAGCAGCTGCTTGCCATTGCAACAGCAATGAGATCCAATAAATGGTCGATCGGGCGCTGCTGTTGCAATGGAGCGTTCTATTAAGTGGCACTTCTTGGGCATTCTAAGCTCTTTGATAAAATTCCCTTTATTGTGTCTTCATGAATTCAAAATTTTCTAGCAGTTTAAACTCTCCAATAAAGTGTTCCTATAATCATTAGTATTAGTAGTAAGAGTAGTAGTATTTTAATTGTCTAATTACCTTAAAACATTTACATTAATGAAGACATTAGCTTGATTAAATCAATCATTGAAAATGATAACTGAACAAACAGTAGGAAAACCCAATCATGAAATTCCTGAGATTCCTGGAGCGTCAGTGGTTGAGTTTCTTCTCCGGCATCTGATTGTGCTTCTCCTCTTCTCTGCAGGAGTTTGATTAGCTGGATCAGATGTGTTTGTGTGGGATAAAACCTGCAAACCCCCAATTCACACCCCTGGAGGACACTTCACTGAGAGATAAAGACAACAACTGCATATTCTGACTGTTATGTCTGTTACACCTTGTGATATCCCATATGAAAAACCAAACCATGAGTAAAAGTCTTGAGTTTTTTTCCCGGACTGGCCATAGGGAACACCGGGCCTGATGGTAAATCTTCCTGAATGTGGCCTAACCAGAAGCCCCGACATCGCTTACAACCAACCCTGATACACTTCGATCTCCCAAGACCAAACCCCCCACCTCGTGTTCACTTACCTATCACCCCAAAGCCACCCCTCTTCACCGATTGCCTCCAACCACCACTACTAAACAACCCCAAGCCCCCCTGTTATACGCTTTTCATTTTCCCTCACCCCCACCACCCCTCTCTTCACTAATTTATTGCTGCAGCTTAGGTGGCCTGAGGTAACATCTTAAGGCTGGTTTATATTTCTGCGTCAACTGATTGGCATGAACCACAGCACAAGCCTTGCGCTTAGTAGTGCATTTATAGTTCTGCACGCTGTATGTGTTGCTCTGCAATAACACTTCCGAAACACTAGCGGGCAGTAGGTTTTTATATTCCTCTGTGTTGAGTTCCTCTTTCTTTGCAGGTATTTTGTTTTTTCTGAATGCTACAAGTAAAAAAACTCACTCATTTCGAGGCGGGAAGTGGCAAAAACTTTTTTGACAAGGTAAACACTAAACAAAGGTTTCCACAGTACTCGACACTTGTAAACACATGCTCTATCAGGCTCGCGGCTCTCATCATAACCAACGCTCGTCACCGGTACTAGGTCGACCAATCACAGACCTTGCTTTACACGTCGTTGCGACATGTAGTTACATTTTTTTGATTGACGCAAAGGTATAAATCAGCCTTTACCCTAGTGAAAATACTGTCCCAGTCCGCCACTGGACACTTATATATGATGTTGATTTGTTGAAATGTAGTTTTTTTTAAGCAGAATTCCAATACTCACTGCTACGCGCTGATTGGTGAACTTCTGTACAGCATGATAGAAAATGTTTTTTTATTTATCACAATTCTAATACTTTACTCACTTCTACTCTCGAATTGGTGGAATTCCTATACAGTATTATGAAAAATGTAGTTTTATTAAGCTCAATTGCACTACTTTGCTCACTCCTACTATCTGATTGGTGGAATTTCTGTACAGCATCAAGGGAAATGTAGTTGTGTAGGAAATGAACATGAATTCCAGCAATCAGAGAGTTGGAGTGAGTAAAGTAGTGGAATTGAGCTTAAAAAACAACATTTTCTACAATGCTGCAAATAAATTCTACCAATCAGAGAGTTGGAGTGAGTAAAGTAGTGGAATTTGTACTAAGAAAAAACAAAACTATATTTACCATAATGCAGCACAGAAATTCCACCAATTAGAGTAGGAGTGAGCAAAGTAGTAGAATTTTGCAAGAAAAAACTACTATTCTCATGACGCTGTACAGAAATTCCACCAATCAGAGAGTAGGAGTGACCAAAGTAGTAGAATTGTGCTAAAAAACTACATTTCCCATGATGCTGCACAGATATTCCACCAATCAGAGAGCATGAAATGAGCCAAGTAGTGGAATTTGTGCTGAAAAAACAAACAAACAAAACAAAACTATATTTCTTATGATGATGCTAAATTCCACTAATCAGAGTGTAGGAGTGAGCAAAAGTAGTGGAATTTGAGCTTTAAAAAATACATTTCCCATAATGCTGTAAAGAAATTCCACCAATCAGAGAGTAGAAGTGAGCGAAGTAGTGGAATTGAGGTAAAAAAAAAAACTAACCATACTTTACTCACTCCAACTTTCTGATGTGCAATTCCCGTACAGCATTATGGGAAATGTAGTTTTTTAAGACACAAATCCCACTACTTTGCTCATTTCATATTCTCTGATTGGTATACTTTCTGTACACCATCATGGGAAATGTAGGTTTTTTTTAAGCTCAATTCCACTACTTTACTCACTCCTACTCTCTGATTTGTGGAATTTCTGTACAGTGTCATGGGAAATGTATTTTTTGTTGAAATTTCCCTATGGAAAAATGAATTGAGTCTGTAATGTTTGAAAGCTGACTGATAAGCTTTGTAGGTTTCATAACATGTTTTTGATCAAACTGTTTTGAATGAGTAATGTTTATAGAAGTATTCTCATTCAAGTGTTTGTCATAGTTAGTCATGTTTACACTCATTTTATTTTTAATCTGTACGTGTTTTTCTGTGCCCTGCAGCTGCTCTCGTCAGACTAATATACTGAATGGAGCTGTTAGGCGCCTCTGCAAATGACGACCAATTGACAAAGTCAGACCTAGAGAAATATGTGGCATTATCCCGAGGCATGTCTGTCTATTCTCACAGGTACAAACCTGAAGCACCTTCGGCTGAAGTCAGAGGTGTCATACCATGATCCATCACTGAAACATTTCTTTCTCAGTACAAAAACAGTAAATTATATCATAAAATACCAAATCTGAATGAAAATGAGATCTAGGCATTACTATAACTTTAGTTTAAAATAAAGCAATTGCTTTTTTTTACTTCAATAACAAATTCTTTTAAATAAGATCTCATTATATAAATATTTACTGTGTAAAAAAAAAAAGTTCTTAATTTTATTTAACACAAATCAATACTTTTTTTGAATTATTATTTTTTATTATTCTAAACCACATTTAGTATCTATTTGAACCATCTTCATCTTATATTTCAGTGAAAGTTTTACAAGATGCAGCAAAAACTAAATAATAATAGTGGCAGAATGTCTTGCCTAAATTAACAAAACTTTCTTTAATTCTTTCATTAAAACTTTTTTATAAATTCTTAGAAATTCCTCAAAAAATAACATGAAAATAATCAAACTAAACAGAAGATTATTTTGAACCATTTTGTTTGGGCTGAAGTCAGAAGTGTGATCCATCGCTGAAACGTTTCTCTTTCTTGCCAGCACCAAATAGTAAATTATATTGTAAATTCATTCATTCATTTTCTTGTCAGCTTAGTCCCTTTATTTAGTCACCACAGCGGAATAAACTGCCAACTTATCCAGCATGTTTTTATGCAGTGGATGCCCTTCCAGCCGCAACCCATCTCTGGGAAACACACTCACACACACTTTAGCCTACCCAATTCACCTGTACCGCATGTCTTTGGACTTTGAAGGAGATCGGAGCACCTGGAGGAATCCTACGCAAACATGCAAACTCCACACAGAAACGCCAACTGAGTCAAGGTTCGAACCAGCGACTCAGTGACCTTCTTCCTGTGAGGATACAGCACTACCTGCGCCACTGCTTCGCCCTATATCATAAAATACCAAATCTAAATAAAAATGAGATCTGGGGATTAACAAAATAAAAGTACATTTAAAGATCTATCTAGAGCCATTTTATTGTTATTTTCATAATGAGTTTTATTAAATAATATCTGGTTATATAAATGTTTGTGTAAAATAATGTTTTTATTTAGTATTCATTTGAACTATCTTCAGTCGTTCATTAGTTTATATTTTTTTATTTCTCATTTCATTCTTTATAAAAATAAATAAAACAAAAAATAAAACACCTTTTTTTCTTTTATTTCAGTGAAAGTTTTACAAGATGCAGCAAAAAACTAATGCCAGAATATCTTGTCTACTATCAGTTTTTAGTAAAATTAACAAAATTAAACTTTAAACAAATTTTAGAATTGTTTTTTTAACCATTTTGTTAAATCAAAGATGATTAAAGTCACTGAAAACAAATGTTTTCCTAAAATGTTTAATTACGAATAGTATTAATAAAAACAAACAAAAAATATTTCACAAAAACTTAACAATAGTAACAAACTAAATAATAGTAAGGACACTCAAAAATATTTTTGCTTCTTGTTCAAACTACTTTAAAATGAGCTGAAATAACACAGTTCTTGACATCTTTTGGGGATAACCAATTGATTTATGTTCAATTCACTTAAATATCTTAAAATAACCTAATTGATGTGTTGGGACAATGTCAATTAACCGTTCTGAACCCTGCATGTTTTTCAGTGTACAGCATCATAATCAGACATTGAAGATTATGCTAAAATATTATTTTATTTATTTTTAATAGTGTATACCGTCACCTTAGAATTATAAGGTTCTATCTGACATTTTTGTCAAAATTGAGTTATTGACGTTTTCTTATTAAAGGACAACTTATTTACATTATGGGATGTTTTTTAATATAAGTTGTTTACATTTTAAGACATTTTATTAAAAAATAAAACAAATGTTACACGCATACTGTTTGCTATGGAATGCAAAAACTTTGAAGCTCATTATCTCAAAAACATTCAGAACACAGATAGAACCCTATCATTCCAAGGTGACGAAATATCCATATATATATATACATATACATACACACACTATCTGACAAAAGTCTTGCCACCTATCCAGATTTTAGGAACAACAAATAATAACTTGACTTCTAGTTGATCATTTGGTATCATAAGTGGCTTATATGAAAGGCAAAGGCCTCTAGATTACACTTATTTTACCAACATAAAATATGATCATGGCTTGATATTTAATCATTTAATTAGGACAGTAAGGTCTGATTTGGCTTAATCAAAAGTTTTGTCACTTAACAAAAATAATGCACAGTACAGAATATAAAGTCATGGTGCAGTGGAAACAGTTTTAATATTGTGCATGACCTCCTTGAGCTTGGACTACTGCATCCATACATCTCTGCATTGACTCAAAAAACACATTAATAAACTCATCTAAAAAGGCAAATAAAGTGTTCTTGCTACATTAAATGCCTCCTCCTACATTTTACCCTAGACACGCTCAATATTGTTCATATCTGGTGATTGGGCTGGCCTATCCTGGAGCAACTTGAGCTTCTTTGCTTTCAGAAACTTTGATATGGAGGCTGAAGTATGAGAAGGAGCGCTATCCTGCTGAACAATTTGCCCTCTCTCGTGGTTTGTAATGTCATGGGCAGCACAAATGTCTTGATACCTAAATATACTGAATGTAACCCCAAACCATTACTTTTTCTTCACCAAACTTGATTGATTTGTATGAAAATCTTTAGTTCATGCAGGTTACAATAGGTCTATTGCAAGTATCAACCTTATGCCACTTTTCCAAATGATCAACTTGAAGTCAATTTATTGTTTGTTGCTCTTACAACTGGGATTGAATATATAGATATTCCAAAATGACCTTTTATTGTCTTTTTATTAAACAAATCTCACCTTATTGAGTGTAAAACTTATTTACAATTATTTATAATTCAACTATTACAAGTGCTGTTCTGAGAAAAATAACAATAGCTACATTAAAAACACAAAATTAAACTATCGGAAATAAGAAACAGGTGTCTTCATCTCAACTAATGGTCAGCAGTTTGTGCAAAGCTCCAGCTTGACCTCAGGCAGGCAGTTGTCACTGATAATTTGTGCCCAGAGACGTAGGTTTTAGACGTCAGACAGAGAAAAAAAGAAAAGAAAAGAAAGAAAGACGCTCTCTAATTTGCTACTTAACACAGGCCATTTCAGATGAACCACAGCATTAAGGTTTCGGTTTACAGCAGCCTCTTTGATGGCTTTGCTTACGGTAATTGAAGCTCAGCGGTGACAGAAAACAGACACGTCCTGTGAAGCCGGTGGGAAACTGCACATAAAACACAGCGCATTATTAGAAGTGCTTTTATTTGTACAAAATCTATATGCGACAGTCAGTTGATTGATTATATATTAGACGTATAAACCAAAGTGTTTTGCCAAAGTATTAATCGAAAAAACAAACAAAATGCAAACAGTGCTCCCATAATTTCAACAAAAATATTAAGATGCAGCTGAAAATTTTCACAAAAACTGTCCGAATGTCTCAGCTATTATTAAAACGGGACAAAATATAACTCCCTATAACTTGTAATCAAGTGTTTGTGAGGAAAAATAAAGTTGTAGCTGTTTTGTAACATTTCTCTCTACGCAGATGATGATTGATGACGAGTCTAAATAAATTCCCAATGTAACATGGTTATAGCAGACGTTTGAGTAAATGAAATGGATGAATTGTAGGGAAAGTGCGCCATCTGGAGGCTTGAGATGAAAAAGGTTTACAGTCTTCAGTTTCTCTCATATTAGCAACAACATAAATATATCAGACGTGTTAAACAGACAAATCACATATACTGTTTGGAAGACCAGTTTAAACACAAGAAATTAGCAAATCTTTTAATAAAATGTGTTCATATTTTTTTTTTTTTTGTGTTGAACAACCAAAAAAACTCTCAGGAAAACAAAAAATGCTCAGGATTAAAAAAAGTATGAGACACCCTTAAAGGAACTCTCCCCTTAAATAGGCTCGTTTTACAACTCCCCTAGAGTTAAACAGCTGAGTTTTACAATTTTTTTTATCCATTAAGCTAATCATTAAGCTAATCTACGTCTGGCGGAAGGACTTTTAGCTTAGCATAAATCATTGATAAATCGGTTTCATAATAATAACGATAATTTTCTTATATAAAGCTTAACTCTTCTTTAGTTACATTGTTTACTAAAAAAGTTGCTATTTTCATGACTGTAAACATGCTAGAAACTATACTCCTGTTCGGGTGTGAAAATTCGTTAATTACGTCAGAATGAGAATATATTTCCTTGCAATATCGACCTAAAATGTTCATTTTCTATAGATTTCAATCAAATTTAGAGAGCGATGCTAATGGTCTAATCCGATTCAATGATTTATGCTAAGCTAAGCTAAAAGTTCTCCCGTCAGACCTGGAGATCAGCTGAATGGATTCAAAAATGCTAAAACTCATGTAAAACGAGCCTACATCCAAGAAAACAAGTGTATTGCTCCTTTAAAAAGACAACTTTGTAAATCATTCACTCCTAAACGGCATGTTTCAAGGGTAAATAAAGTACACAGTTTTCATTTTAATTTTAATTTTGCTGTGACCAGCTGTTGTGCTTTTAAAGTGATAAATAGCTCAAACAATTAAATGGATTTGCTGGTAATTTACTCTATATTCAATGTTTGTTTCTAGAATATTAAAGCTGATTTTTTTAGCTTAAACTGAGGTCACTGGCGATTCATAAAAAGTAAGTCAACAGCTAGCGCTACTTTGAGAATTAAAAAAAGTGTAAACACAAACATAACTACATGAATTACTGAAGGCTTTTAATGATACTTCTGAAGAACAAGTCTCAGTCTATGCAAGAAACTGTACATTATTTACAACAGCATTACTATTAATCCACAGCCTGAACAGCAAACAGTTCTGAGTGCATTCATGAAATTTTGGGACACAAAATCATGTGATAGGAGTTCAGTTTTTAACACAGGCTAATAGTTTTGCTTTACAAGACCTCAATGTATTGTCACGAGTATTAATTTTGTTTTGCCCATATGTATTTTTTTACTCTCAAAGTGCTGTTGGACATTGACTTACATTTTATGAATCATCAAGGACAACAATTTTAGTTATAAATCTTCTTTAATGTCCTACTGAAAAAAAAAAGAAAAAAGAATATAGGATGACCTGAACATTTTTTATTTTCTAGCACATTGTGTTTTGTTGAACTTGTTTGAATTTTTTTTTTTTTTTTTTTTGCATATTTAAAGCTGCTTCTAATAATTATTTCAGTTCACTTAAATCTGCGTTTAGCAACTGGTAACAGACATGATGTCGAAACAAGAAAAGCTCCTTTGCTCCTATTATGACTTACACATGTTAACAGTTTAGTGAGCATGATATAAACAATACAAACTCTTATAATAGTGATCCTCAAAAGAACGGTTATAAATGTAAGACTCTTAGACTGGAGAGTCTTACATTATCTTCATCATCATCTCGCAAAAAGTGACCTAACATTGTTAAGCAGCGAATAACACAATAACTAGCCAAACGTAGTTGATTATAAAGCCTGTTCTGCTTATAACTGAAAATAATTGTTTTGAGTATTGTAACACAAAGACTTCAGGTTAGATGCCATACAGAATTTACCATATTTGAAAATAAGGCTGTAAGGGACAGACTTAAAGGGATAGATTACTCAAAAAATGAAAACTGTTCACGATGTAATTACCCTAAAGTGGTTTCAAGCCTTTATTCTGTTGGACAAATGTAAGGTATTTTGAAGAAAGCTAAAAACATTTACATCCATAGTAGGAAAAACAAGTACCATGGAAGTTAATGATTTTCAGCTTTCAACAAAATATATATTTTTTATGTTCAAAGGAAAAAAGAAAGTCAAACAGATTTGAAAAATTTGTCTATTCTTCAAAGCCTCATTTTCATTCTTGATGGAAAAAAATGGCCCTACCCTGACTGAAGTTTATTCTCTACCAGCACAATGAAAAAAGTTGCATGTGTGCACGGTGCCATCAAATTAAGGACTTAATGTCATTGGATCCTTCTTGTTCATTATTTATATATATTCCTGAAGTTGAAGCAAGATACTGATGTAGTAGAGTAGAATTGTGAAGATTCAGTCAATTCCAAATCTCAAAATACATTCATAGATGTTCCTCCCGTCATGCTCATAAAGCTGGTTCCCAATACTGCAATCTCCCTGAACAATGACAGAGCTACAGGTATGTGTCCTCTGAACCCACGCTCTCACATGAGTTACGTAAACAGAGAACTTTGAGAGCAGCAGCCGAGTCGCCATTCACAGGAGCATCACCAGGAAGAAGTGAACTGGACACTGGATGAAGAGGACTGGATTCTGGAAGAGGCGGAATGAAGTCTGGAGGAAGTGGGCTGAACTCTGGAGGAACTGGAAGAGGACTGAAGTCTAGAGGAAGTGGAAGAGGACTGAATTCTGGAGGAGGCAGAAGGGGACTGAACCCTGGAGGAAGTGGACTAAATTCTGGAGGAAGTGGACTGAATTCTGGAGGAAGTGGAAATAGACTGGAGTCAGAAGGAAGCTGCCTGGATTGTGGAGGAAGTTGCCTCAATTCGGGAGGAAGCTGACTGGGTTCTGGAGGAAGTGGTATGGGTTCTGGAGCAAACTGCCTGGGTTCTGCAGGGAGTGGCCTAGATTCTGGAGTAAGTGGGCTGGATTCAGGGGTAAGTGCCCTGGATTCTCCACGCAGTTGAGTGGATTCTGGGTGAAGTTGCTTGGGTTCTGGAGGAAGGTGTCTGGGTTCTGGAGGAAGGTGCCTGGGTTCTGGAAAAAAGTTCCGGGGTTCTGGAGGAAGGTGCCTCGGTTCTGGAGGTAGGTTCCTGGGTTCTGAAGAAAGGTTCCCGGGTTCTGGAGGAGGGTGCCCAGGTTCTGGAGGAAGGTGCCCAAGATCTGGAAGAACTGGCTTGGATTCTGGAGGAACCGACCAGGATTCTGGAGGAAGTTGCTTGGATTCCAGAGGAAGTTGTCTGGATTCTGAAGGAAGTTGCTTGAATTCTAGAGGAAGTTGTCTGGATTCTGAAGGAAGTTGCTTGGATTCCAGAGGAAGTTGTCTGGATTCTGAAGGAAGTTTCTTGAATTCTAGAGGAAGTTGTCTGGATTCGGAAGGTAGTCTGGATTCTGGGGGAAGTTGTCTGGATTCTGGAGGAAGTTGTCTGGATTCTGGAGGAAGTGGCCTGGACTCGATAAGAAGTGGATTTGAGTTTGAATTGTGTGGAGGATCTTTAAGGTGGGCCGAGTTGTTGGTGTTGTTCGAGTCTTTTGGGTTATGAAGCGGTTCAATCTTGGAGGGGTGAGGGACTTCCATTGGGTGTGAAGGTCTGGGGTCTGCTGCAGTTTGAGAAGGTGGAGAGATGTGAGTAAAAATTGGAGATGGTTGGGGTTTGGGTGGTTGAGACGGATGTGATGGGGTTGGAATGACAGAGTCGGGTGGATCAGGGGTAGATGTGGATTTTCCCGCTGGTGTAGTGAGGTGTGATTGCTGTAGTGATGAAGGAGGATGGCTGGACTGATTGTTTGAGGCCGTTTCTACTTCTGGTTGGGTGTCTGTGGGAAGGGCATATGGGTTGGGGATGTCCAGTTTACTAGAGGCTTTTCGGATAGTGCTTCTCCTCCTGACACGAGCGAAATTAGATGTAGTGTCTGAAGGGAGGGGATACTCAACAACAATAGTGGGCTTCTGACGGAGGTCTTGGCGGGAATGCGGCTCGGCAGACATGATGGCTTGAGCACCGTGCATTCTGGGAGGAGATTTGTAGCTGAGCTCGCCATGAGTTTTCCGCCAGCGCTTCAGCTGCGCACGGTGTTCTCGTTCAACATCTCGAGCAGATATGGGCATCTCCATGACCTGCATGTGCAAAATTTACACTTCATTAGGGTTGCAGTAATGACCCCTACACCAAACACCAAACTCATGTTTTATCTTATCATCATCTTAAACAGTTTCTTCATATACATGGTAGACGCATTATATTGTTACAGGGGTGTACAAACTGGGTCCTGGAGGAGCCGGTGTCCTGCAAAATTCTTGATTCAATCAGACACACCTGGGCTAGCTAATCAAGCTCTTACTAGGTTTCGTTTTCTAGAAAACCTAGTAAGAGTTCCTTGCAGGTGTGTTGAGGCAAGTTGGAGCAAAAATCTGCAGGACACCAGCCCTCCAGGACTGAGTCTGAGCACCCCTGTATTATCAGTGAGTAGTCTTATGTCAGATAAAGCAATAAATGGCGCCATCTGCTGTTTTTTTTAAATAGTGTTCACAAGTGAAGTAACTCACTTACATACATTATTCATATTAATAACATAAACAATTAAATCATTTAAGCTAAAGTAATTTTGAAATGCATTGTGTTGCATTAAACAAAGCTCCAACTCGTATCTAAATGTCAAATTCCCTAGCTTTATCCTGATATTCTCTGATTAAAAAGCTGAATTTTAATAGACTACAATGAACAGAAAAACAAGGAGCTGTTGTGCATCGTATAAACTTAAAATAGCTTGAACTTGAACCTTTTTTCATCAATTAAATAGCCATTATCAGAGCAACAACATAATTTACCTCAGACATCGAAAAGAAAGGAAAAAAAAAAACAAAAAAAACAAGAGCACCCAGTTTTTGAATTGGTCATTTTGTAGATTCTTGAAATTTACAATATCCTGGCATGTTTGCCTTAGTTTGACTTAATGGACTGCCAGTTGATGATGGGGAAAAATTAGATGGCACTAAAAATTGCCAAACCAGAACAATATAAAAGTATAAAACAACATGATAAAAATAACAGTACATGATATGGTAAAAAAATGTTTGATATATGTTATTAAATGAAAACAAATATTTCAAGCAACAAACAAATGTTAGCTCTGTTCCAACAAGTAATATTTTACAATACATTATTCAAATCAAAAATGTAAAAATGTAATACATAAATAAATAAATATAATAAGAAATAATATTAGCCAGGGCTCGAAATTAACCTTTTTGCTTGGTAGCACCGGTGCTTCTAACTTAAAAAATTTAGTCGCATCAGCCAAAATTTAGTTGCACCCACCAATTATGAGCACCATTACTAGAAAGTTTTATAAAAAACATTTATTGTATTTGAAATCAACAATAATCAACCTAACAAGCAAAAAAAATCATATATAACGTTATATGCAAGCATGAGGAAAATATGTCTCAACAAAATCCCGTTATCACAAGAAAATACATTTTTATAACATAACTGAGTGACCAAAGCATACACGGAGCGCTCACCGGCCCTGCATGCACTGCTTGAATGAATCTGTTAACGGTATAACTGTGCTGTTCTCACAAGTGCTGTCGGATATTGCACTGATGCTTTTGACATATACTGTACCTTATTATATGCATACATGTTAATAGCAATACCGGTCTTTTTAGGAGTAGCGATGTTAGTTTACTCAGTGCAAGCCCGTTTGCGATGGTGTGTATGTGATGTTAAATTTGACATATAGCTGCCCCTTTCATGGCGGACATCATCTGGCGATTATGTGAAGGATTAAACGGAGGCTCGTGCTAGATGTGGCAAACAGTTACCTGAAAATTCCATCCCACAGACTTTTCATAGTGGACTTGAAGCCAATGGAAGTCTTCTACTCTTAGAAAAGTGTAGATGGTGGATTAACATTCAGCACATGATCACTAGTAAGATGTGTCATTATTTGTAACTGTAGATGCCATGGTTTCTAAAACAAAATCTGTCAGTGTTATGTTATCTTCATTCTCATCTTCATCGCTTTACAATTTTTCGCGGTAGTAGCTCTCTGTCTTCTGAAGCCAGAAGGCACTGAGTGATTGACAGGTGATATTAACCAATCATTCGCGTTCAGTGCCAGAGCAGTGGTGGGCCAATAAGAAGAGCGCGAAGGAGGGGCAAGCATTACGGACTTGGATTTGTTTACTGCAGCAAGTTGACATGACAACTGTTTTAAACCATTCTTGAGCGCTGCGTTTCGTGTTCCAAGTGCAGACAAAGAGCTTAGAGATGCATTATGCGTGAATGTCTCCCGAATCCACACATGTGGTGAACATTTTGCAGTAAAAACTGGTTGCACACAACAATTTTAAGCACTCGCAGAAATGCTCATAAATATATTTTAACATGCATAGATAAAATTTCGGGCGCATATGCGACCAAAATGGTCGCAATTTCGAGCCCTGTTAGCCAAACCCAACCCTAATCTATATTACTTAAAATATCCCTATTTACCATTATTACTAAAATATGAATAAAAAAAATTGCATAAATAATAATAACATACATGCCAAATCCTAATTCAGAACAACAGAGTGAGAATGTGCATTACCTGATGTACAAGGAAAGCCTCCTGCATGTATCGTGGCTCCAGGGCTTTAAGAAGCTCCATAGTCTCATATTGCCCAGGACAAGCCTTCAGTTTCTCACGCGTTCCCAGCATGCACTTCAGCAACACCAGCCCGACACGGAATATGATCTTCACTCCTATTTCATCCCAAAGCACATGTCAGAACCACGGTCAGAGAGAAAATTAAACAGAAAGAGCCTGTGACTGTAAACGTTTGATCTCACCATCACAGAGGAACATGTCCCAGACTCTGAGCACTGAAGACCAGGGCAGAGTTCTGGAAAACGCACACATGAACCACTCTGTCATGTACAGGATGGGCTCGATCTTGTGTTTGTCAAGGTGCTGATAGGCTGGAGGGCTCACACGCTTTAATAAAGCATTTAAGATCAGTCCATCCAACTGTATGGCCTCCTGTAAAAACGAAAAAAAAATCAATGGCTTTAGGAGGATAAAAGATTTAACGGTTGAAGGGCCTGATAGTCAGAAGGGCCTTCTCATTCTTTATTTAGAGGAAGAACTATTAGAATTATGTGATTAAAAAAAAAAAAAATGTTCAAGCTGTGCAATGTTTTGCTGCAGTTGAACATCACGTGTCCAGGAAACAGTGTGCTATGGGGTTTGAGCACTGATCCAAACTTACCAGCCACTTTAATAGGTAAATCCGCCCAACTGCTTGTTAATGCAAATTTCTAATCAGCCAATCACATTGCAGCAGCTCAATAGATTTAGGCATGTAGACATGATCAAGACAATCAGCTGCAGTTTAAATCGAGCATCAGAATAGGGAAGAAAGGAGATTTAAATGACTTTGAACATGTTTGTTAGTGCCAGACGGGCTGGTCTGAGTATTTCAGAAACTGCTGATCTACTGGGATTTTCACGCACAACCATCTCTAGAGTTTACAGAAAATGGTCTGAGAAAAAGAAAATATCCAATGAGCAGCAGTACTGTGGGCGCAAATGTCTTGTTGATGCCAGAGGTCAGAGGAGAATGGTCAACTAATTCAAGCTGACAGAAAGGCAACAGTAACTTAAATAACCAGTCGTTAAAAAACGAGGTATGCAGAAGAGCATCTCTAAACACACAACACATCCAATCTTGAGATCAATGGGCTGACTAATGAGTCTCAATTTCTGCTGCAACATTAGGATGATAGGGTCAGAATTTGGCATCAACAACATGAAAGCATGGATCAGTCCTGCCTTGTATCAATGATTCAGACAGGTGGTGGTGGTGTAATGCTGTGGAGGATATTTTCTTGGCACACTTTGGGCCCATAAGTACCAACTGAGCATCGTGCAAGCGCCACAGCCTACAGTATTGTTGCGTACCATGTCCATCCCTTTATGACCACAGTGTACCCATTTACTTCCTGCAGGATAATGCGCCATGCAATAGAGCACAAATAATCTCAGACTTGTTTCTTAAACATGACAATGAGTTCACTGTACTTAAATGGCCTTCACAGTCAGCAGAACTCAATCCAATAGAGCACCTTTGGAACATGGTGGAATGGGGGATTTGCATCATGGATGCGCAGCCAACAAATATGCAGCAACTGCATGATGCTATCATGTCAATAAGGACCAAAATCTCTGAGGAACATTTGCAGTACCTTGTTGAATCTATGCCACAAAGGGTTAAGGCAGTTCTGAAGGCAAAAGTGGTTCCAACCCGCTACTAGTAAGGTGTACCTAATAAAGTGGCAGGTGAGTGTTTATTTATGATGACTAGATCGCTTATTGCATTTTAATTTGAAGCAACCAGAAGTGTTTTATCCACCAACCTACTATTCTTTACCAAAAGAGGGCTTCAACGTCTGTGCTACAAAGACACTTCCCTCTACTTCAAGCAGGGCTGGGTTACTCTTTTAAAGTATTTCACTACAGATGACAAACTCCTAAATGTCTTTTAAAAAGTAATCAGTAATAGATGTCATTCAATTAATCAAGTTCAGTAACTTAATCAAAATACTTCAGAATATTTTTGAAACACTTAATCTACACGTAACACAACTTAATGAGATTATGTGCTGCATCAAGCAGCACTCCAAGCTTCAAAACGAATCCAAACAAACCAAACATAACATAAAATAGGATAACGAAATTGACCAGTGGCATTAAATGTTAAAGTGAGTGGATCTTAGTGTATTCGGGTGTAATAACTAGTGTTTAAAAACTCATTTCTTAAATTTATCATCTCTGATAATGTATTAACTGGTTTAACGAGGTGGGAGCTAACAATTTTGGGTACCCAATAGCCATCTTACAAAAAAACAAACAAACAAAAAATATCCTTCATGTTGATGTACTTCCAATTGAAATACAGAGCTTTCTTTCTGTGCATTATTCCCTCAATCATGGTTTTCCCATGACATCACAAAATTAGGGAAATGCCCCTATATACTAAGGTTAGTACACATTCATAGCCATAAATGCAATGGTACTATCAATTGGCATAATTTATTTAGGTGTTTTGGTTTTCGGCCTTGGTTTCCTCTTTTTTGGTTTTGGCCAAGAAGTTTCATTTTGGTGCATCCCTAATGCATAAATATAAAATGATTTATATTTGTAAAACACAAGTTTGTTTGTTAACACAACTGGATTTTTACTCAAACTGACATTTGTTTTTTCAATGTGGTTTCTGTTTGTTTGCGTGTCAAGTGATTCTTTGCAAGTGTGATGTGGTGTCAAGTGTTTGTTTGCAAAATGCAGAGTTTTTGAGAAATATTAGCAAAGATTTTGCTCCAAACTATGTACATTAGCAAAATTAAAATTATACATTTTTAAAATTAACACCCCCGCTTTAAAATAAACATCTTTACAACACTAAATATGAAAACACAGTGTCAGTGTTGCTTTTCAGAGCTGATGTTTTTACTCACAGACGTCTGACCTTGACAGACTGAACAGAGGAAACGAACCAGAGAAGATTTCCATGTCAAAGAAGCCAGAGCAGCAGAGCTACAAATACCTATTATATAACGGCCACAGACCAACGCTCAAACTTTTCCTTTTCCGGAAAAAAGTCTGCTTTGACAAGCTGTTTCAACTCCTCAAACAAACTTTGTCCTGATTTTTTATTTTTAAATAATGTCACACTGTTTTTTTTATTTCGCTTGAAGTGACCTAAACAGTGCTCTTCTTTTCAGATTATATAACAGCAGCAATACTGTTTAAAGGCATAAAGACAAACAAAGAATCACAGATTTGATCTAAATTTATTCCGCCCTTTGGAAAGGACTGCTGTTAAATGTACCCTACATTTGCGCAGCTTAAATCACAGGAACAAAGAAAACTTTGTTTTAATAAACTGGCACCTGCGGCATAAGTGTTTGCAGATTGAAAACAGTGAACTTCAGATGTGAATGCTATGAACAGCATGTAAACTATGAAGCAGAGAATGCGTCTGAGAAAACGCAGACATGGTTTCTATTAGCTAAAACTATGAAGTTCATAACGTTCAGTCTTCAGCCATTTTGCTTTTCAATGACATGCTTTATTAAATAATAAAACAATTATATCTTACCAGGCCTGCGCTGTAGTATCCAGGGAGGTACTTCTCACAAATCTGAACCAGACCCCAAAAGGCATCCTGAATATACACATAGGACAAGGAAAAAGGAGCATTACAATCATTACTTAACTATGTAACTCGCAATTACATCTGATATGATAAGTGCTGCAAATTTAATAATGAATTCACCTCAGCAGGCATGTGCATCAGAAGCACAGCCGCAATAGGAGCCTGAGCCTGACAGTAACCCTCATCTGGTCTGTAAAGAGTGTAAGCCTTCAACACCCGGAACAGGTCCTGCTGCCTTTAATGTGTTCAATAAAAAAAAGCATCAATTAGACATACAAAAATAGTTTTTGCTGTTGTTTTTTGTTAGATTTTTATTACCCATGCACTTGTAGACTGGAGCCTTAGTTTAAATGCATTCAAATAGAAAACATTATTTTACGTGTAACAGAATGTATATAATATTGTGAAGACTGACCCATGACCTCCTCGGGATACAAACATCTCATGGAAAGGAAATTGTCTGTGTAGATCTCTCTCTATCACATCAATCCACTTAGGGTCTCCTTCCATGCTGTCCAGATCCTACTCAACAACAAAACAAACACCAGGTTCAGCTCCAGGGTACATGCAGGAATCCTAAAGGTAATGTCAATACCTTTTAAAGACTTTTAATGACCTTATCAGAATATTTCTTCAAGTATAATACTTCAAGTTCTAATCAGTTTCAAATATTTAATTTAATAAACATTCATTCATTCATTCATTCATTTTCTTGTCGGCTTAGTCTCTTTAATAATCTGGGGTCGCCGGTGATGTTCAATAATATAAATAATGAATCATAGATAGTAATGTGCGTTTACTTTATTTTAAAAGCAAGTAATGCACCCTTCGTTCAGAAATCTTTCACTTGTAATATGTGAGCATATTTACTGTACAAAACATGTCTGTGAACTATGGGGGCGAAAAAAATAAAATTAATTAATTAAATAATCGTTCATTAATCGTAATTGAGTTAAAATGTTAGATTTATCGAGATTATAATTTTAGGCCAAATCAATCAAGGATCAAGTCTGCCCGTTTCTGGACTAGATCCACCAGTAGGTGGCGGCAAGTCCCTGTCCTAATGAGTGATTCAATAAAAACATACATTTCAAAAAGGCTGATTTATTTAGAAACAAAACAAAAGAACTTTTTTCAATATGCATTCTTCATCATTCTTGCGTCCCCGTGTTTTCATGTAATGTCATCATCAACTGCCAAAGTTTAGTTCCAAAACTCAAGGCCGCAAAAACGAAGGATGCATGACAGTTCCCGGATGTAGTCTTGATATTGAGGATGCATCGATGCACACTTGCTCGTCATTGCTCAACAAAGTCATTGCGGCTAAATAAAAGGTAAGGGACAGCACAGCATTTTATTCCCGTTTATTATTAAAGTCCAGAGATATAACTCATTTGTCACAGGGGTTTCCCAAAATGAGACAGTGAAATTAAACTACCATGAAAATCTTAATAAATGCATAAACACAATAAGTGTGTTTCTTTGCTGAAATTCGTATTCAAATTTGTTTTGTTTGAATTGTGCAAAGTATATTTGTATGGTTTTTATGCATAGTATATATTGTGAAAAGGGAAAAAAAACAATAAATCTTTGTATGAATGCTGTAATTTTTAAATCAACATTAATAATGTGACCATTATGAAGAACGCAGCATCTCATTTCTCACAGGACCGGTTCTCTGTTCTCGCGGTCTCCCAAGTTTGTTCTTCTGAGATACTTTGGCCAAAAAAATCTACACAACAACACGAGTCCGTTGTACTCTTGTATAACATCAATATTACATTTAATACATTACATCTACTTACAAGTTGATATTCAGGATAACAGCGCTCAAACTTGTCTAAAACTTTATTGTAAAACATAAATTGCATACACTAACACTACAAACTTAAATATTTTCTAGTCTCTCTAGTTAAGTCTTATAAGAGACATACACATTTTAAATATTAATATAATAGCATCCAAATTTATATAGGTGTGTGTAATTCACACTGAGGAGGAAGACATGAAAAAGTCAACAAGTTTTGTTTGGAACCGATCAAATTTTGAGTTTTGATATCAGACATGTGGCATCACATAGGATTCATGCAAAGTGAGGGACATCATTATTAAAACAACAATATAACATAACAAACAACACACATCCTTAAGTGTGACTATCAAAAAATCACCTATAATTAGTGTGTCTAAGTTTGACTCACCTTGAACATCCCAACGTTCTGTTCTCTCTTCACTTTTCCACCTGACAGGTAAAGCCAGGCTCTGCCTCGCAATGATGGAGGGATCCCTTTCTGACATCGCAGCCGCACCTGTGGGGGAAAGAGCTCTAAATATTACACACCGACACAGTAATAATCCACTAAACAGGGTTTAGCACGCATTCACAATGACTACACAAATTAAGCCAGATGTCATTATGAAACACAAATATCTCAGTCTCACTTCCCACAACAAAACCTCATGATTATAAAACAGCTCAGACTCTGCTTGCATCAGTGAACAGCCAGGATTAAAATATGCATTTAGGGAAATTCATAAGAAATGTGACCACACTGCCTCTTATTCAACTTGAAGACAGACTGAGTTTAATTAATATTATTGGGGCGATTAAATATAAAAAAAAAAAACAAAAATGCATGCTATGTTTATTTGGAGGGATTGACATTTTTGATGAAATACAAGCCAATAATTCATAAATGGATAGGGTTAAAAATATGTTTTTATTTATCATTATTTGACTAAACCTACCATTTTATCATCTGCATCAGACAAAATGTATAAAAGTTATTTAAGATACATGAAAATGCAAATCAGACAGAAGTGTCTACTTAAAGGTAGTAAATAAGGAAATAAGGTTACATCATCATTCAGTTTAACCTATTTTATGTAAAAATAAAACAACAAACATATTTTGACCTCTACTTTTTACATTAAGCAAACAAATATGTGATTATACAAAATTTTAAATCACATTATTAATAATTAACCACTTCTTGCTGAAAATGGGCAAAACCTAGGGCTTTTGAAAGGCCGTGACAACGTATAAAGTTTAAGCAATTATTTAATATTTTATTATGCAAACAATTAAATCTCGTTCTAAATGAAATATTTTTGGCATACAACTCGTACAATAGATTAGCAGCCTAGGAAATCATGGTGAAAATAAACTATAATGTATTAAACAAATTTAAGTTGTAATCCATTTTTATAGTCAAACATAGTCATTTCTACTTTTCAATTTCCACATAATAAAGCAAATTTAAAGATGCCATAGAGTGCATTGATTCAAAATTCAATTGTTCTCTGATATCCATAGCACATTTTAGTGATGCAGTTTAGGTCATTTAAAAAAATGTGCTCATTAATAACCACAGACATTTCCTCAACAGAATGAAAAGCTTGGTTGGACTATATTAGCATGCATTTCATTCATTTTCTTGTCGGCTTAGTCCCTTTATTAATCCGGGATCACCACAGCGGAATGAACCGCCAACTAATCCAGCATATTTTTACGCAGCGGATGCCCTTCCAGTGGATGTTTCCCATCTCTGGGAAACATCCACACAGACACACACACACTCATACACTGGGGACAATTTAGCCTACCCAATTCACCTATACCGCATGTCTTTGGACTGTGGGGGAAACCGGAGCACCCGGAGAAAACCCACGTGAACGCAGGGAGAACATGCAAACTCCACACAGAAGCGCCAACTAAGCCAAACCTTTTATTTTTGACATAGATCTACCAACTACCTGTGTCGTGATTTCAATGACAAATGTCGTAAGCGCAGTATTAGAAGTCGGGATCGCATTTATGTAATAGCAGAGCATGCGAATCTCTTTGCTTGCGCGTCAATTTCCTCTGCTTGTGCACAAAACTTCTTGCACGCCCCCTCAAATATAAGCCGCTTCAAAAGTGTGCAGATCTCCTTGTGTGCTCTCAAGCAAACCTTGCTGAGTGTGATTAAGTTGGTTTATGTATTGAGTATGTCTCCAGCATTTATTAGATTTGCTAGGAATATTTATGAATGTCTCCAATAGACCTAGAGAGTAGCATTAATGCGTCGTATACGCATGAGGCTATACGTATACGTTGTGTTTGCTGGCCTCACGCAACTCTCAGCCAGTCAGTCAGCACGTCACCTTAAAGGGTAAACAAATGACGCACAGCTCTACTACGGATGCAGAAAAGTTTGTGCTGTTATAATTCACTTACCCTTTAATACGTTTTGGTGCGATTATTACCCGCTATTAAAAACATTAAATGTTTTGAATGAGAAGCTGTAATGTAGCCGTGGCGGGAAGAATTTTGGCATGGCGCCCCGCCATGGAAGAATGAATGTAGCGGAAACCATTTATATATATATATATATATAATGAATTATAATTGTTAAAGAGACTCTTAAAATTAATAAATAAAATGTCACAAACTGTTAAAGCAAACTTTAGGGTGTGAATAAAAATGACACAATAAACCTCAAATTATGATAATCAAATCTGAGCTTTCAAGTAAAAGTACTAGCCACTATTCAAATATATTTTGCAACATTACAAATTGTCAAGTTGGATGACTACATTACCACTATTCAAAAAATAATAAATAAAAAAATAAAAATATTCAGATGGGGTGGTAGCAGCTGGGATGCACAAAAAAAGGAACCAAAAAGCCACTCTGGCGACATCCTTGCATTCTTTTTTATTTACAATCTCCTCACTGCTGCTAGCCACCGCATTCATTTTTACATGTGTTGTTACTCTGACCTGTAGTGACAAGCGCGAGTGGAAATATCCATTCCATGGCACCTTTAAATTTAATAAAAACAACCAAAAAAGCATGGCCACTTTAGATTTACCACAGAAAAGCCATGTTGAAATTTGAATGATTTCAGAAATAACCGGTTTTAAATTCCCAACCCAAGAAATGTGTCCTGTTGCTTTCAATCTATGTGACACAAAGACAAGCACAAACAGTAATGCAGGCATGCAAACATAAAGGCCAACGAATAGTGTTAAAAAGGCCTTCTGTTGCCTTTACCTGAAGACGCCTCACTCCCAGTGAAAGCTTTATAATGCTTGAGAGAAAAACAGAGGTGAACACTAATAGATACACACAGCACTGAAGACCAAATAAGGAGAGCTGATGTGATTTAAGGCTTGTCCAGACAGAGCCGTGTTTAATGCATTGTGTCATGGAATAATTAAAAACTGTCTGAGCAAGTCAATAAGGGGAAACACAAAAATGATAGAGAAAGAAGATGACAGTTGTAATTTAAAGCCCAACGCTGCTATATATGGAGATGATTTCCTTGTGTTTTTGACTGTTTGGTGGACTTGTACCTCCTCTCTTTATTTCTAGTGCTTACATGCAAGGAATTGGAGTCTTACATCATTGATTTCTCCCTGTGAAAATAAAATACAAGTGACTAAATAAAATGGTGGATTTGGATGGCCGCTCATACCTTCTTGAACCTTTTACTGATCCATTTGTCCCAATGGTTTAACATATCCAGCCATTTGGCTTCCCTGTGTCTTAACACTGCCAGAGGCACATCTTGAGCCCTGTGGGAAAGAGAAAGAGAGAATAAGAAACATGAAATTGATTATCAAATGTAGTGCTGTTAAATGACTTATTGCAATAAAATAAGTTAGTTTAGTTTTATTTACAGAACATGTATTATGTAATACATAATGCAAAATAAGTGGTGATGCTCACTCTAAATGCAAACAAACTTTTATTTTGGATGTGATTGATCATAATCGATAGTATAGCAGCACTAAAAAAATGCTTTTGTGTCTAATGGACATAATAAACAGCGTTTGTGGCACAAAAGTTACTTTTTCAAAAACTTTCACTTTTAGCGTTCCACACTGGTGGAATGACTTGTCTAAAAACAGTTACTATCAGCTATTGGATAAGTTATGATCATTATTTGTTATAAAGCAACAATAATGGAATTCCCTATTCTATTCTAAATGTGAACTCCCTATTCTATTTACATAATGAACAGTGTTTGTGGGACAAAAATCACTTTTCAATGACTTTTACTTTTAACGTTTGACACTGGTGAAATAACTTTGCTAAAAACAGCTACACTATCAGCTTTTTGCTTTGTTATGATCGTTATTTGTTATGAAACAACAATAATGGAATTCCCTTTTCTATTCTAAACGTGAACTCCCTATTCTATTCACATAATGATCAGTGTTTGTGGCACAAAAACAACTTTTCAAGGACTTTCACCTTCAACGTTCCATGTTGGTGGAATGACTCGTCTAAAAACAGCTACGCTATCAGCTATTTGATTCGTTATGATCGTTATTTGTTATGAAGCGACAATAATGACATTCCCTATTGTATTCTAAATGTGAACTCCCTACTTTATTTACATAATGCAGTGTTAGTGGCACAAAAATAATTTCACTTTTAACGTTGCATGCTGGTGACATGACTTGTCTAAAAACAGCTGCACTATTAGCTGTTATTATATAACGAGTTATAAAACGACAATAACGGCATGCCCTATTTAATTCTAAATGTAATTGTTGTATACTTGGTTGTTCTAAAAGATTATGTTAATTATGTAAAACTAACTTATATTTATCACAGCATCAACATACTGCTGCTCTTCAGGATGATTTGACTTGCTTTTATTGACTTTAGTTTTAAGCCGCTTTAAATTTAAGCATTTGCGAAATGAGTACATGTAAATGCAACGATTCTCATAACAAACCAGGTCAAGTTTAAATATGCGGAAGAGCAAACAACATTTGAAAAGATACACATAGACTATTTTTATAATATAACACTTTTTTTTTGTCATATTTCAAGGATATAATACGACTGCATGGAAATCCTCTGCATAAACTTCTTAATTTGTGTTCCACAAAAGAAAGAAATGGCAAGTCAGATGGGTTTGAAATTATATGAGGGGGTGTAAATGATGACAAAATGTCTCTATTTGGGAGAACTACTCATTTGATCTATAAAAACCTATTGGTCTTAAAAACTGTGCAACCACTAAACCAACAACTAAAATAGCTGCTTCTTGTGACCTTTTCATAAAAAAAATAAAAAATGTAAAACAAAGTGGCACACAATACACTGGGATATTCATTTAACATATTAAACATGTTAAGGTTTTCTCAACTTATATGTACAGCTGGTTAGCTTTTCTAAACATACTTATACTAAAAATGTGTAAATTATTAATATGAGTTCCTCATTCACACCTTCTGCATTTGATTGCGAGTCAGAATGAAAGCACTAAGCAGTGAAAAACTAGATCCTTCCATTCAACACTTTGTATTTACTTATTTAACAACAGAGTAAATTAAAAATCATTATAAAATACTTGTTTTAAGCAGCTTTGTGATTAGATCTGTGTTTTAGGGAAAATATCTAATTGTGATTTTTTTGACAGATATAGTAATTGCGATTTGATTTACAATTTAATTTTGTAGTCAAGCTGCAGCTCAATAGTCTGTCTGCAAGCCGTGGCAACAATTCTGCGTCAGCTCTTAAAAATTACCTGTTTTTGTTCAGTGTCTGCGAGTTTGAAACTAAAACATTCCCATATTACTAATGCTGTTTTTCTCTTATATTAGTTCATCGCATTTCTGAAGCAGCAGACGCCATTTTCCCAATTGTCTGCGCTTTTCTATTTGTTTTCTTTTTTTTTTTTTTTGTGGGCATTCCGCATAGTTCAGTTGCGCATTTCTGATTGGGCAGAACGAAGATGTGCTCACTCAATTGGCTAGTAAGGCTGTCACATACAGACAACAGCCACGCATTTGCTCTGGGAAGGAGAAATAAAATAATACATATACATTTCATATCGCACTATTATTTATTGTTAAAATGTTGGTTGCTGAGGCCCACTCACTTGCATAGTATTTTTTTCCTCGAATGGAAGTTGACAGGTTCCAGCAACCAGCATTCTTCAAAATATCTTCTTTTGTAATCAACAGTAGAAAAAAAACTCGTAATAATTGGGAGCAAATTTTTTGGGGGTGAACTATCCTTTTTAAGACTAAGAACCTAATACAGATAATTAAGCCCTGCTAAAATAAATAAATATATTAAAAAAATACATTAAAATAGTTATTTTATATTTTAATAATAAAACATGATTGTGTGTTTTAAATATCTGTTTTACATGTAAAATGTAAAAGAATTCCAGCATTATGGACGTAACATTGAAGTAAAACCTGAAACATAAATTAACAGGAGAGCAAATATGTTAACGGTATGTTGAAAGATCTGTTTATCTTATCCATAACAACTAACCACAGAGTTAATGGATCAGAAAAATGTCAATCAGTATTTGTGTTTTATATTTTGATTAGAGAAAATAAACGTGTTATAAATGAATGAGTGAATGTGACCAAAAACTATTTGCGAATTTAGAGTATACAACATACAGTTGAAGTCAGAATTATTAGCCCCCCTTTGAATTGTTCTTTCTTTTTTAAATATTTCCCTAATGATGTTCAACAGAGCAAGGAAATTTTCACAGTATGTCTTATAATATTTTTTCTTCTGGTAAAAGTCTTATTTGTTTTATTTTTGCTAGAGTAAAAACTGTTTTTAATTTTTTTAAAAACATTTTAAGGTCAAAATTATTAGCCCCTTTATATATTTGTTTCTGATTGTCTACAGAACAAACCATCGTTGTATAATAACTTGCCTAATTACCCTAACCTGCCTAGTTAACTTAATTAACCTAATTAAGCCTTTAAATGTCACATTAAGCTGTACAGAAGCGTCTTGGAAAATACCTAGTCAAATATTATTTACTGTCATCATGGAAAAGATAAAATAAACCAGTTATTAGAAAGGAGTGATTAAAACTATTATGTTTAGAAATGTGCTGAAGAAATATTCTCTCCATTAAACAGAAATTGGGGAAAAAAATAAACAGGTGGGCTAATAATTCAGGGGGCTAATAATTCTGACTTCAACTGTACTTTGTAAAAATTCTGTGAATTAAACTCAAAATATATAGTACTCATATAAAAAATAAGAGTTAGCTCTCTATCGAACTAAAAAACTATCTATTTTATTTAACATAAAACAAATTTAACCTTTAACATTTTTGCATTCATAATAAAAAAAAGCTGCATTATGAATATGACATATGAAATTGCCACTTTATTATATCATTTTTACACTACTGTAAGGTATTAACATACACAAACAACTTTATCGTATCATACAGAAACAACAAGGTTATCGTTATTTTGGTGTAAAATTATTATTTCATAACAAGGTTGAGATTTGGTTAGAATTGATAGAATAATATGCTACTTTTATTCAATAAATTGTGTTTTATTAAACATTTGGATTTTACACATATATTTTACTTGATTTATACTAACCAGCTTAAAATTTAATTTGATGCTTTTTCCTGTAATGAAGTAGTGTGCATTTAGTGCATTGGGCTTTTAATACATAAGTTTTTACCAGAACTTTAGTGTTGGGTGGGGGGGGGGGCATTGTATGGGCATTATAGCAGCTAGAACACATAATTTACATAGAGTCACTGCTAAGTTTAACCATATCAGAGTGAAGGTTTATCATGCATTTCATTTAGGCCTGTGACTGAGCATTTCAAGAAAGTTTAAAACATTTATGATGTTTGGAGGTGTAAGAAAGAATACTTGTATTTAATTATTTATACAATTTATGCAAACATTTTTGTCATGTTTCTAGTCTAAATATCCACATCCACAGCGAAAACAAGATTATTTAACTTTCCCCACTGGCAGATAATTGTGCCTGTTTTAGAGAAAAAAAAAAAACTTTTAATTTGACTTACTTCTTCTGAAGGTGAAAACAAAACAAAATATTTTTTACTTGATCTAAGACTTTTTTGTTGATATTGGGACTAAAAGAGACAAAACAAAGTAAGAAAAACATAATTTGCATTGTGATTTATTCAATTTCTGTACTCGAATACTGTTAGACTCCCCAAAAAAAGTCAAAGAGCTATTCAAACCTTCTTGTGAAGCTGTACATATTTCACAATATTTAATCGAAAAATAAAATATCACAATATCAGATTTTTGAAAAGTGCAGCCCTAGTATACAACATAACAAGCTTAATTAGTAATTTGACAACATAATTAAGCTGGCAAACAATGTCATGACTAATGGAAAGAGCCGTTCAGAAGATGACTATTAGGCACTTTTAGCCTGACTAATTATAAAGGAGAACCTCTCTGTGTTCAAGCTGTGGTTAACTAGTCTTTAATGGTGAACAGGCCTGTTAATATTTTTTTTTTGCTCCTGTGTTTCCTCTGGTCAAATATAAAGCGTTTAACTTGTGGCGTGTTATATTAGTATGCCAGCACAACGGCCACCTTTAGTTCCTCTTACTTAGACACTGATCCTAACCACTAGAAATTTGATATGAAACCAATGATTCTTTCAATGTTTTCCCCATCAAGCTATAACTAGCTGGTTTTACTTCCTTTTCATTTTTCAGAGTAAATATGTACAAAAACAGAAGAATGAAAAGAATGTATCTTTTTAATTTATTTTTTTTACAATGAAGGGACAGTGTGCATTAATATGCATTCCTAAAGAATGAAAGAAGAAAGCCCTTTGCCAGATGTTATAGGCCTAAAAACCATTAAAAAGAGGTAAAGAATAAAAACAAGACTCAAATATGTAAGTGAACAACAGTTATATTTTCATACATGCATGATACACATGCACATGTATAACGATAAAAGAAGCAATTTCCTAAAGTTCTACTTTAATTATATGATACACACTCTCTATTAGATTGTGGTATTCAATTCTGCTGATGAGACGCTCTTAAAAAAAGAAAAAAAAAAGAGCTTGACCAGCTTTCCTGATTGTTATGTTGGCATAGCCGGAGTAACCTCAGGGCAGCTGTCCCATAAACCACAGGAAACGGAAAGCGCCTGAATGCTCAGTACAGCGGGACAACTATCACTTACTCATCTATTCCACTCTCTTTAACAATTCAACAGCACCAGACCAGCCCGCTGCTGCTTTGGGCTACTGTATGAAACCATTAATTCTGGATAAAAGAATGTTCTGAGAGTCACAAATCCAAACTGATCTACAGCTATAAATAGATGAATGACTACTTCTTTAAAAAAACTTTTATTACAGCATCCTGGGGCAGATGATAAAAGACAGAAAATTTTAAGTGATTGGCTACAAAGTTACTTAGGAAGAAACACCCTGATGCTCTATTTTACATTACATTTACTTACAGATGAATATTTTATACCCACTTCCGGTAAAAAAAGTTGGCAAAAACTGGTTTAACGAGTTGCACAACAAAAATTCTATAGGTCACCAAAGAGATTGGGTAATCTTGATTTTGTTTGTCTCCAGTTCAGCATATTTAAATATATTATATAGGTTTTAACCAGGGGTGTAGCAACTGGGGGGACAGGGGATACGTCCCCCTCACTTTTAGAGACAGACCCAGGTGATTAAGAATGTAAACTTTTGGATTCCATACAGACCATACCTGATCAGCTTCATACTTTGTATGGAATACACAGAATTCTTCTCCAAAGAGGAAAAAATAATAAATGAAAATATCAAACAAATTTGCAATATAGTTGATCAAAAGTGCCTTTCAGACAGAGGTTCAGCAGCCTTTGACTACATTTGTTCTCTTTAAAAGGAAAATACTTGCTGAGTAAGATGCTGAGATTTATATTAGACAAATAAATGTTTTTATTTATTCTATTTATTTATTTATTCATTCATTCATTGTTCTGTCATTTATTTTCAGTTTAAAATTATTATTTATGTTTAAAAGCCAAATTTATTTTTCTTTTATTTATTTTAAAGCACAAAGAGAAAAGGTCCATTGATTGTTTGCTTTTTATTATTATTTTGAGCTTTATTATTTGGTTACTGAGCAACAATAACTAACACTTTGAAATATAAAGAGTTTTCATGTGATATTCTACACTAGTAGTGTTTTAAAATTAATGAATGCATGATTAAAACCATGATTATTCCTCAGTCTATAATCGTACAACCAAAACTAATAATCATTGCATCACTATTGCATTGCTAGTGTAAGTCACGACAGTCCTTTAATTTTAGATGAAATTCAAATTTTACATTTAAATTAATTGAACTGTGAATAGATTACTTATTAAAAGAAAAGACATTATAAACATTAACATCATGATTTTCTATACAGCTGATTTAAAATAATGTGCACTGAAAAAGAACTATTTACCAAATAAAACTGACTCCCCTTAATAAAAACGTTTTTATTAAACAAGTATTTTATATCAGACTGAATTTCTATGAATGATGTTACATATATTACACTACATACTTCTTAAAAAAAAAAAAAAAAAAAAAAAAATATATATATATATATATATATATATATATATATATATATATATATATATATATATATATATTTATATATATATATATATATATATATATAATTTTTTAAGAAGTATATAGTGTAATATATGCAACATCATTCATAGAAATATATATATATATATATATATATATATATATATATATATATATATATATATATATATATATATATATATATATATATATATATTGTTGATTTGTTCATTTCTGCTGTGGTGGTCTTAGAGGAGTGGAGAGCATGTGACCTATTCCTGTGACGCTCCAGGGACAGACGAGTCTTCGCTGAGGTCCAGCATTCTCCAGTCTCCAGCGCCTAGACTGCAGCTCTGCACAAGGCGTTTAGCCAGAGGAGAAATGGTCGTGCCCAACTTAGCCTGATTTCTCTCTAGGTTTTTTTAAATCTTAACTTTCACCAATTGGTAAAGTTTTTTTTTTCCTCGCCGCTGTTGCCACTGGCTTGCATAGCTCGGGACCCGTAGAGCTGTGCATCAATGGATTTTCTCCTCAGTGTTTGAACTCTTAGTATTGAATATTAAACCAAACTGAAGTAAGCTAAACTGAACTGAACTTAAACTCTGAAAAATGAACTGACACTGTTTTTATTTACTTTAATATTCTATGTGAAGCTGCTTAGACAATCTATATTGTAAAAGCACTATAGAAATAAAAGTGAATTGAATTTACTTAACGTCATTTACTTCTGATAGATGTTATTTGCACATTTGTTCAGTGACAACTTGTCAAATGCTGCCTATGTTGTTTACCATAGTACTTTGAATATTTGGTTCTGAAAACACATTTAATTATGACTTGAAAACAACATTTTCACTATTTATTTGACTGTAAACAGCGGAGAACAGAGTGGTATCATTGGTTGCTAATACGATTTCGCTATTTACATGGGCAAAGAATGCTTTTCTGAAATTATATTATAAAGGAGAAGTTCTGAATACAAAACCAGCTTTACATCATACTTTTTAAGGGGTACACATGTGAGCATATATCAAATTTTAGAAAATGAATGCAGTTTTTATTAATTGACATTATTGTTGTTTATTATTATTGGACTGTGGGACAAACATACATGACACACGTACATACGCAAGAGATTAAACAGATTAGGTAACAGTAAATCATTCACGCAGTTTCCTTTGTTTTGAATTCCTCTGATTAACTGTGTGTCAAGAATCTAAACTATGCTCCTTCCAAACACTTTTCTACTCCTGACACACACACACCCACTAAAAGTCCGAGCGTTGGATACTTTCTACTACACACTCCAATCACGTGACCAGCTCTCTGCCTTACGCCCAAATCCCTCAAAACAAACAGAATCTGACACGATCTAAAACCCAATATACTAACGATAACTTTTACTTACATTTCGGTTGAATACTGCTGGGCTCCTCCGATGAATCCATACTTGTCGGTCTGTCTGGAGCTGGTGAACCCGTTGATTTCAGAGTCCGACCCGAAGGAGCTTTCCTCATCAAACTGACTGCCCAACGTCCTCACACTCATGGTGTCCTCAGAAGACAGACGTCCATTCTCCAGCTGAGCCATCATGATCCTCTGCTAACGTTAACTCAAGTTCAGTCACTGGACATCACCTACACCCGTCTATAGGCATCCCAAATAAAGAGAATTTACGGAGAAGCTTCGATCGTCTCAATCAAGCAGATCAAAACTAACGTTACGCAGTCCCACCGCTAGTTTAATCAATCATTCAAGTCTACTTTACCCCTGTATCCTTTGCTCTGAACGGCGTCTTTTAAAGCTACAGCGTCTTCTAAACGGATTATCGTGCGTTTAAATCACCCGAGTTGAATGCTAAATTAGCTTAGCGCGCAACGTGTCACTTATCCCACCCAGAGTTTAAGTTTAATCCCAAAACAACGGCGGCCGACAGAGTAATTCGGCTATGAAGAAACAAAACCGCCGATAAAAGTGTGTAAACAACCGGACGAGCGAAACTACGCCTGAATTTCCTGAATCACATTTTTCCAGTCGGCGGGTTGTCAGAAAGTCCTGCGGGGCTGTTTTCATTCAGCAAGCCCAGCTCTGAGCGTCGAAACAAAATAGATTCCCGGTCAAAACGCAACGACGGAGCCGTCTTTGTAGTTTAAGCAGAGGTCTCATGGTTGAGAGGTAAATATTGTCGTAAATGGCACATCAGTCGAGTCGTGTTTTTAGTGTTGGGGTGGTGGTGGTGACATTAGCGCCAGAGTTTCCAGTCTTTCGCTGTTGCGTTTGACAGTTCTGCACATGCGCGTCTCTCTCACTTCCGGAATCCACAGGTTATTTATTTATTTATTTATTTATTTGTTTTTCATTTTATTTCTGTGGAAGGATTTGAGACGTTTTTTTAACTAGTGTGAGATAAATGTAAAGAAAATTAAAATGGAGTCTGGCTAGAAGTTAATAAATATTCATATATAATATTTTAAAAGTGTGCATATGCAGCTCTATAATGAGTCTTCAGTATCCTGTTTGTAAACACTTTTTATAGGTAAGTTTTTGAGTAACATTTGCATTTTATGTCTACTTTATAAACCACTTGTCTTCAAAATTTAATGAAAGAATATTATTTAATCAAACTTTAGTGTAAACAGTGGCGCAGTGGGTAGATGTTGCCTCACTGCAAGAAGGTTGCTGGTTCGAGCCTTGGCTAGGTCAGTTAGCATTTCTGTATGGAGTTTGCATGTTCTTCCCATGTACTCTTCTCTCCGGGTGCTCCCGTTTCCCCCACAAGTCCAAAGCCATGCACTATAGGTGAACTGGGTATGCTAGATTGTCTGTAGTGTATGTGTGTGTGAATAAGAGTGAATGGGTGTTTCCCAGTGATGGGTTGCAGCTGGAAGGGCATCCGCTGCATAAAACATATGCTGGATAACCCCTGATTAATAAAGGAACTAAGCCGAAAAGAATACAAATGAATGAATTGCAGATATGCCCAAACTAGGGCCTACGGCAGACCTAGTTGACCCATTCTAACCTTTGACTTGGCCCACTATTCCATTTGAGAAGAGAGGGAGAACGATGGGCTGGTGGTCTGAATATCTTCATACATATCATCATTTCTAATATAACCTTTTGTTTTTTTTGTAATTTCTTTAGTTTTGTAAGTTCGTCAGATTTTTAAATACTGTTAATACTGTCACTCAACCAACATCTGGCAATGTACAAGACATTGGCGAGCAAATCAAGGCAAAGGCAGGTGCAGCTTAGTTTATTTAGCATTGAACTTCATTAAATTAATGGCATTGTTTATGTTTTTGCGGTTATAAATTCATTCAACATTTTTTAAATACACTGCATTCGTTAATATCATTTAAAGCAGTGGTCAGCAAACTTGTTCCTGGAGGGCCGGTGTCCTGCAGATTGTAGCTTCAACCCTAATCAAACACACCTGAACAAGCTAATCAAGGTCTTGTTAGGTATACTTAAACACCCAGGCAGGTGTGTTGAGGCAAGTTGGAGCTAAACCCTGCAGGGACACCGGCCCTCCAGGACCAAGATTGGTGACCCCTGATTTAAAGCAATGCTTTAAATAAGGAGATAAATAAATAAGGAGATTAGTCTTGGAAATAAAAAAGGAGATTAATCCTGGAAATTTTATTGTACCTTCAGCCCACAGCCCTTAGTCAAGTTTGGCTTTTGACCCGATATAAGACTAAGTTTGGGCATCAATGTTATATAGTGTTTAGCTAGTGTTTTGTAAAAAATGAGTCAATCCAAAACAGTTTGTATAAAATTTGTACATATAATATATTTATATTATATTAGATTTGTATAAAAATATGTATATGAATAGATTATAAATATGAATAGATTTTACTGATTGTAAAGTATAAATTTGTTTTGATGTTTTGGTAGGTGGTTCAGGCCTGGTGAAAGGGGTGATTCTTTTATCTCCAAAAGTGGGCCTTTTTGCAGTTATACGCCTCATTTCTTATTTATTTATTTCTTCCTCAATCTGAACCTGGCCATTGTAATAAAAATAATTAAAACATAATAATTATAATTATTACAATAGGCTGCATGGTGGCGCAGTTGTTAGTATGTTCGCCTCACGGCAAGAAGGTTGCTGGTTCAAGCCTCGGCTGGGTCAGTTGGCGTTTCTGTGTGGAGTTTGCCTGTTCAGCCTGTGTTGGCATGGGTTGCCTCTGAGTGCTCCGGTTACCCCCACAAGTCCAAAGACATGCGGCACAGGTGAATTGAGTAAGCTAAATTGGCTGTAGTGTATGTATGTGTGTAAATGAGTGTGTATCATTTCCCAGTGATGGGTTGCAGCTGGAAGAGCATCCGCTTTGTAAAACATATGCTGGATAAGTTGGCGGTTCATTCCGCTGTGGCGATCTCAGGTTAATAAAGGGACTAAGTCGAAAAGAAAAAGAATGAATGAATGATAATTATAATAATAATAATAATGTAGAGCTTCACAATTTTCTAGACTCTCTTTTAAAGAGTACATTTGAAAATTCAAGGATTTTTAAAATGGGCAACTTTTGGTGCTTCACAACTTTTTATTGGTAATTTTTTGTTTGAAGAACAATTATGTCAAAGATTTAGAATAAAATTACTTATAAAAGTAATAAAAGATGGCGTCACTCATGGCAGATTGTATGTTTTCTTGCACAGCTGAATGTCGGACGCATAAAAAATATTTGTTAGCATTGGGCAAAACTGATTAGCTCATGAGCACATGAGGTTTACCTGAGGTAAACATTGTTGCTGTTTTAGCTCGGTAAAGTTGGTTTTAGGTTTGATATTTGCTGGACATTCGCGCACGCAATTTTAGGGATCATCTGTGAATTACATCAAAAGAACCAAAATGCACAGTAACGCAAAGCAGAAAAAAAAAAATCTAGAAGATTCCAGGAAATGGTTATAGAGGTCAGACTGATTTACTACAGGTAGCAAGGCTTCTAGACCTCTAATTATACCGTACTTGCAAAGCAGAAAAAGGCAATATCTCTTATCATAAGTAAACATTAAACATAAGCTAAATCACCTAAATGTAATTTTCTCCTTCATTTATGTATACATCACACAAATATATGAAAATAATAATTACAGTATTTCACCTAGATGTAAGCTTCTCACTCTAAAGTGTTCTCACATTCCTAGGGACAAAACTGACTTACCACAGGAGAGATTTTAATTTTACCTATATTTTCATTCATATTTGTATAGTACATACATATGGAAGAACAACACTAACATTACACTGAATTATAATTCACCCAACTCTTTGTGTGTCTGTGTATATATAATTGTTTTTCATTTTAAAGTGTGTAACACATCCCCAACAACATACTGGCTTAATTGTAAAAAATATTTACAGTAATTCACCCAACATTTTCTCGTTTTAAAGGGTGTAGTACATTCCCAAAGGTCAGAAAGACTCACTACACTTGAGATTTATTAATATATTTATTCAAATTATTATTCAGGATGCAAATATTTTGAGAAACTATTTACAGTAATAAACCCTTGTGTAATTTTAGGATTTTAAAGGGTGTAATACATTTCTATAGGCCTCTCTAAGTCACTACAGGTGTGATTTTACCCATATTTTCATTCATAATTTTACAATACCCAAATATTTTTTAAAAACGTTTACAGTAAATTACCCTACTGTAATTTTATCATTTTAAAGTGTGTTGTACATTCACAGAGGCCTCACTGACTTACTACAGATGAGATTTTACCCATTTTCAATTCACATTTGTACAATACACAAATATTGAAGACAAATACTTACAGTAAACCACCCTACTGTAATTTTATGATTTTAAAGGCTGTAGTACATTCACAGACGCCAGACAAACTTATTCCAGGTGAGATTTTACCCATATTTGCATTAATATTTTTACAGTACACAACTATTTTTGAAAAAACATTTACAGTAATTCAACCTACTGTAATTTAATGACATTTAAAGCTGTAGTACATTTACAGAGGCCTCACTGACTTACTACAGGTGAGAGTTTACCAATATTTTCCTTTATAATTGAACAGTACGCAAATATTTTTAATAAATTTATACAGTAATTCACCCTAATGTAATATTATGAATTTAATGGGTGTAGTACATTCACATGGGCCAGACTGACTGACTACAGATGAGATTTTACTCATTTTTTAATTCATATTTGTACAATACACAATTATTGAAGTAAGATACTCTACTGTACTCTACAGTAAACCACTCTACTGTAAATTTATGATTTTAAAGGGCGTAATACATTCACAGAGGCCTCACTGACTTACTACAGGTGATATTTTACACATATTTTCATTCATATTTGTACAGTACACAAATTATTCAAACTTGTTTTTGCGGTGAATCACCCTACTGTAATTTTATGTATTTAAAGAGTGTAGTACATTCAAAGAGGACTCACTGACTTACTACAGGTGAGACTTTACCAATTACCAATTACTTCATAATTGTACAGTATGCAAGTATTTTTTAAATATATATACAGTAATTTACAGTACATTTGCATAGACCAGACTGACTTACTACAGGTGAGATTTTACCCATTTTATAATTCACATTTTTACGGTACACAAATATTTTTTTACTAACTGTACCAATAAAAATGAAAATATGGGTAGAAGCCTTGCTACCTGTAGTAAATCAGTCTAGCCTCTATAACCATTTACTGAAATCTTCTAGAATTTTTTTTTTCTGCTTTGCATTACTGTGTGTTTTGGTTCTGTCAATGTAATTTACTGATGATCCCAAAAATTGTGTGCGCGAATGTCCAGTGAATATCAAACCTAAACCAACTCAGAGTTTTCTGTTGTTCAGCTGCAAGAAATAAATGGCATTTCTAAAATATCAGGTGTTGGTTAGAACAAAAACTGCTTTTAGTATGGAAAATATTCCTTCTATCACGTGCCGTTACTTTTATAAAGAACACGATTTCAGACTCACTCCTGGCAACCTGCACTTGCGTTTGTTTTTATCTAGGCATGCAATACCTAGTTGAATCACTGGGTGTCAAACTTGCATACTGCACATTTAAAATCAGGTCTGAATAAGCATTTTGAATCGTTTTACATAAATAAATCTGCTATGCTGTAAAAAAATCAAATAAACAAAAACTCAATATTTTTGTTTGTTTTCCATTAATGAAAGGTAAACTGGTTTAAAATGTCATGTGATGTAACTAATGACAGTTTTGTTCATCTGTTTTAAATTTTTTACCATTTCTGAAAACCTGTTTATTTATTCTAAGTTTTCACTCTAAAAATAATACTCTCTCCTATACAACATAATACTTTATTCTCATTACTAGAAAAACATTAGAATCTAATGAATAAATAGACCAAGCACAGCAACTGAGTATGAAGTTTATTATAGGTTTGAGATGATGCTCTACTCATAGTCAAGGAATTTAAGGGCCTTAAACCAAATGTCCAGTTATTAATTGCAATTAACAGTCTGTAGGGGGCAGCAGTTACAGACAGAATAAATAAGATGACAATTATCTCTTCTCATGGTCTTCTCTTAAGCTCAGTCAAGTAATCTAATGTTTATTTTGTATATAAAACAGACATTAGTCTTGTGTTGAAATGCAACACAAATGTTTTAATATTAAAAGCTGCTGATGTGAATGTTGAACTGAACAAATATGCAGACATAAACTGAGACATTTTCCTTTCTTCAAGATTCCTCTTTTTCATCACCATGTGTGATAATGTAACAAAGCGACTTATAATCAATATTTCCAGCCACGTCTATTGGAGCCACTGCAAAAGCCTGGTCAACCTGAAACACATACGATCAAGATCAGAACATCACCAAAGATTCAGTCTTATAGCTGATGATATGACAGGCCCGTAGCCAGTCTGATGAAAAGGGTGGGTTTTTTTTCTCAAGAAGTGGATTTTTTTTTGCAGTTATACGCCTCAGTTTCTATTTTACTATGAGATTTAAATACTGCATTTTAGTGACTTTTTTTGCTGGATTAACTAGTCAGATGTCATCATAACCACACTTTTTGATGTACTAAAATATTTCCTGAAAGATTGCAATAAAAAAATTAAAACAAGACAAATTAAAAAAATATATTACATCCTATATCATTAGAAAAACATAGCAATCTGTTAAAATTTTAAAGTAAAAACACTGTAGCCTGTCATTTATTTGACAAAAAACAAACTGGCCAGCACATTCAACTTTCCTCAGTCACAATTTGGCCATTTCAATAAAAAAAAAAAAAGAAAAATTAAAACATAATATTAATAATAATAATAATGAAATAATAATAATAATGAATTCTTCAGAATTTTTCTAGCCTCTTTAGTAAAAAAAAAAAAAAAAAAAAAAATTTGAAAATTCCTGGATATCAACAATAGCCAAAATATATTCAAATTAATTTAATATGGTCCACTTCTGGTGCTTCACACCTTTTTATTGCTCATTTTTATTTGAGAAATAAGGTCCAAGATTTAGAATAAAAGTTACCTGTAAAATGTTTTCTCTGTTTAAAAACAAAACAGTAGTGAAAGAAGACTTTTCTTACATCAGATTATAGTCCCACCGAAGAACAGCCGACAGAGGATTCCGTTTGGCCGTAAATCATTTTTCGATGGATTATTTTCATTATTCATGATGACATAGCAGTCAAAATAGGACAAATGAGCTCATATATGGGACAAATTCTGGACCTTTGTTATTGAGGAGTGACATCTGACAGCTAAGGACTTTGCTTGCCATTAAAGCCTTCGTCGGATAGTTCTTTAAAAAAAATAATGTCAAAAATAGGAAAATAGAGGTCATGGACTGGGCAAGTCAATAAATATACAGGACGTCACGACTAATGTGGCCAATAAGCTTAGAACCTAGTGGATAGGGCCTTACCCTGTTTGGCAGTCTTCTTGAACATATGTTCAATATTTTTCAATAATGATGCCTCTGCCTGCCATTTTTACCTTCTTGTTCTTTATGACCCACACTGTTACCAAAGAGCATAGAATCACCATTAAGCTTTTAGGTGTTACTCAGTATGTTGGATCAAAGATTCAAATGTTACCACCGTTACCACTCATTGGGTTATGTCGTGACTCGCGTCACATTATTGTGGCTTTGAGGCTCTGTGGGATTCGAATTAGTGGCCAGAGTTATTTAAAATGAAACTTTATTACAATATTTATTGAATATAAATACAGGTATATTATATTAATTATATAATATATATATATATATATATATATATATATATATATATATATATATATATATATATATATATATATATATATATATATATATATATATTATAAAATATTAAATTACATAAAGTAATTAAAAGGACAAACTCTGGACCTTTTGGCCATGGGGGGTGGTTCGTTCAAACTACCCGAAACCCCCCTGGCTACAGGCAAGTATGAGAGATATCAGAACCTATTGTTTATCTAAGAAAGATGGGAAACAGTATTCATATCTACAGGGTTTTTATGCATGAATGTAAATATTTACCTCTTCTGCTGTGAATTTATCAGCTTGGGTCATTAGCAGCCTCTTGAACCTGAAACAAAAACCAAAAAGACATCAAAAAGAAAAAAAAAAATCCAAACTGTTTACCTAATATTACTATTATTAATAATTGTTAGTAATAATTACAAAAGATATTATATAAAAAAAGCTGACTCACCTTAAAATATTAAGTCAACAAACCTCAGGACACTTTTGAGTTGACTCAACTTTCAACTTAATTGCTGCAATTGACTCAATTTTGAGTAAACTCAAAAATGTCCTGAAGTTTGTTGCCTTAAAATTGTAAGTTGAGTCAACTTTTTTTTAAAACATAGTCTCTAAAAAAAGTACTAGTATCTAGTTAATAACTAATATAATGACAAAATTAAGTATGCATACATACAGTATATAAATATATACATCTTTACAATATACACAATATTTAATTAAATATTGGTGTACGAATTATATAAAGTATTGAAGTAATATAAGTTTGAGTTTCTAATAAAAAAGTAGGCTTCTATATAATTATATTAGCAGTGATAATAAATACATTTTATTTATAATATACCTTTCTAGAACTCAAGGTGCTACAGTAGTAGAAACAATAAAAGAAGACGCAAGAGTTTGCATTAATATGTTCAAGTTACGACAACATCTAACAAAATGAGGCTCAGACAACAAACTTTATTTTCTTTACTTTTATTATTATGTTAGCCAAATCTTTTCCTCCTCAATCAGAGGCATTCACATAGCAAAAAACATTTTTGAGACTAGTAATCAAAAAAATAATTTGTTTCAATTCGTTTTTTTAATTAAAATTGAAAACAAATCCATGGTTGTGTACTTAATTACATGCATGTTTTCAAGTTTAGAACCTCAAATAAAATAAGTAGCTAAAATTGTTTAATTTTTTGTTTGTTTTCCAATTTACTGTTAATGCTTGTAAGAAATACATTTAACAACAAAAAAAATTTTTCCGGTAATTTTTGTTTTTGTATTAAACCACAGGTTTTCATTGTTTTACTAAACAAAAACATGTACTGTCCCATATTATCAGATTAAAAAATATCAAAAAACATGTGTGTGGGCTTAATAATACAAAACAACTCCATTAGTGTGGAGCAATTTAGTTGTCAACACAATTTCTTTGTGTTGCTACAAGTTAAATATTGTTCTAAAGTATCTGACAAATGTATTCACTTTTCAATTAGCCGCATTTTTAAATTGATGTAATTATCAATATTTTCCTGTTTAGAAACTTAATAAAGTTATTCTGGCTTCTTAAAAGTTTTAATCTATACAATAATGTATTAAACTATGCAGTTGGAACAGACCACTGGAGTTATTTTTAGAGTGCACAACAATAAAAAAATAAAAGGAGAAGGAATATAAAGCACCACATTTACTTATTGATGATTAAGTATTAATATCTAATGTTAGATGTTAGTATCTAAAAACAATTTAAGCAGTTCCTTGAAAATAACTATTATTATGCAGATCATCATAGAAGTAAAAATGTTAAAACTGAAACTAGTATCAATAAAAATTTGTCAATGCTAAATAAGTGCATTTTTTTGTGTATTTAAGGAACAAGTACTTGTATCCAACTGTAAACTGTAGCATCTAATAAAAAAGTAGCAAATGGTGAATGATGTGTAGTTGAAGGGATAATTCCCCCATAAATGCAAATTCTGTGATCATTTACTCATTCCAAACTAACTGATATGCTTGCTTCTGTTAAACAGAAAACATGATATTTTGAAAAATGTTCTGGGAATAAAACAGCCATTGATTTCTGTAGTATTTTATGTTCCTGCTATGGATAGCAGTGGCTGGTTCCCCCACAGCAATAACCAGAATATATGAAGAGTTCAGATGCAAAAACCTCTAAATGCCATCTGAAATGAGCTTTTTTTCTCAGCCTCCTATGTTTATGTTTAGTTATTTCAATTTAAAGGCAATAAAAAGAACTTATTTGTCACTATTAGTCTACACACAGTAGTCAGAGAAAATGCTAATTTTAGAAGAAAATATCAAATGGCTTTTATAGGATTTTGCATCCTACTCTTCATATAATTTGTGTTCAAAATGGGAGAACTTCGTCAAACCTCTTATAAAAGGGCACAGATACTTTAAGAATAAGCAAATGACTAAGTTAAAGTACTTAAAGGAAAGTTAGCATGAATGTTTTAAAGATTAAATGTTAATAACGCTTGCCATATTACGTTTTGTACACATACTCATCTTTATTGACAACTCCTGTGGCATTAGGGTCGAACAATTTAAAAGCAGCAAGGATGGTTTCCTCTGGGTCTGTGCCTGTTTGAAGACAGAAATATTTCAGAATATATTTTTAAAAATCCTTCATTCCTAAAGTCCCTAAGCATTTTCTTATTGATAAAGGCGTTTAAATATTTAGAAAGTTTAATCATACCATTGAGCTTCTCTCCAAAGAGGGTGAGGAAGACAGTGAAGTTTATGGGCCCTTTTCCTTCTGTTAGCATGGACTCCAGCTCTTCATCACTCACATTCAGCTTCCCTGGTATCATATTATATATCATTATAATTTCACTAGATGTATGATGAAAGCATTCTGAAAGTCTCAAGTGTACCTAGTTGTGCATAAGTTTCCTTCAGATCAGATTTGTTGATAACTCCATCCCGGTTCTGATCTATGCAGCCAAAAGCCTATAAAGAAGAATAGAGTGTAAGGTAATGTTAAATTATCATTCATGCTATAGATGATTTAGAAATCCTGCAGTCTTATATAATATAATTCTGTGTTTTTTTTATTAAGAGAAATCAGTTAAGTCAGTTTTATTCTGAAAAATATTTTCTCAGCACACATTATTTTAAATCATGATGTTAATGTTTATAATATCTAAACTTTTTATACCTATAGAACTAGTACCATTAAAATGTTGTCGTTCAGACATATATTTTCCATTAAAAATTTAGTTGGCGGTTAAAAATAAGTTGGTGGTTCATTCCACTGTGGTCACCCCTGATTAATAAAGGCACTAAGCCAAAAAGAAAATGAATGAAATATAGATGCATATTATAGCTTTATATGTATACTGTATATATACATTTCTTTTTTAATCAATATTTATTCGTTCATTCACTCATTTTCTTATCAGCTTAGTCCCTTTATTAATCAGGGGTCGCCACAGTGAAATAAACCGCCAACTTATCCTGCATGTGTTTTACGCAGTGGATGCCCTTCCAGCTGCAACCCATCACTGGGAAACATCCATACATTCTCATTCACACACATACACTACTGATAATTTATCCTATATTCACCTATGTTTTGGATATATGTTAGATATGTCACTATATGTTGGATATATGTTTTTAGACTTGTGGGGGAAACCGCAGCACCCAGAGGAAACAATGCCAACAAGGGGAGAACATGCAAACTCCACACAGAAATGCCAATTGACCCAGCCGGGGCTCGAACAACCTTCTTGCTGTGAAGCGATTGTGCTACCCACTGCGCCACCATTCTGCAAATATTAGTATTGTCTGTATTTTTATTTATATATATATATATATATATATATATATATATATATATATATATATATATATATATATATATATATATATATATATATATAAATTTGGCCATTACTACTATTATTTATATTGACTTTTCCCCCTGCTATGTACACTTTGGCAATATGCACCCAATATGTATGTCATGCCAAGAAAGTGGATTGAATTGAACTGAAAAATCAAGAGAGCTTTTATACACTGTAAAACAGGCAGGGTTTCACACAATTCGTTCATGTTGTCCCAACCCAAATTAATTAAGTTGGCTTAGCGATTTAAGTGGGTTAAACATAATACAATTATGTTGTCGCAAAAAAATCTCAAGAATTGTGTTGTTTTAGCTCATTTTAAATAAGTAGTTTGAACAAACAGCAACATTCATTCATTCATTAATTTCTTTTCAGCTTAGTCCGTTTATTAATCATGGGTCGCCACAGCGGAATGAACCGCCAACTTATCCAGCATATGTTTTACGCAGCAGATGCTCTTCCAGCTGCAACCCATCTCTGAGAAACATCCATACACTCTCATTCACACTCAAACACTACGGACAATTCACCTGTACCGCATGTCTTTGGACTTGTGGGGTAAACCGGAGCACCCGGAGGAAACCCACGCGAACATGTGGAGAACATGCAAACTCCACACAGAAATGCCAACTGACCCGGCCGAGGCTCTAACCAGCGACCTTCTTGCTGTGAGGTGACTGCACTACCTACTGCGCCACCGTGTCGCCAAGCAGCAACATATTTAAGTATATATTTTAAAATAAGTATATTTTAGAGTGTATATAATACATATAGATACATTTACATATATAGCTGTGCAGTATATTTAGCAATTTTTGCAATTGACTTTATATACAAAACTGATATAATGGACATACACTGAATACAAACCATTTCAATCATATTTAAAACATTTTATAATCACATCTGAAGTATTCGAGCAAACCATTTAGGCTACTTGCACTTATAAGGCTTTCCATACAAAATAAATTTTTATCAAAATTTGGCACACATTAAAATGATCTGTGATGTTATGGAATTAATTATAAAGACTGACCTCCTTAAACTCCTGTATTTGTGATTGCTCAAACATGGAGAAGACATTGGAAGAGCCTCTTTGAGCAGTTTTCCCCCTCTTGGCCGCAGCTTTCTTACTAGCCTGTGAGTAAAAAAAAAGGAGAAGCCTTATTTGGAAACTCAGTTTATGCAATTTATACACTGTAAAACCCAAGAGTCAACTTTATCTAATGAAATGACTGTAGTTAACTCAAAATTGGCTGAAAATGAATTCTACTCATTTGAAAAGAGTTTTGAACTCAGTGTTGAGGGTAATAAGTTAATTAAATACCTCATTACTTCAATGTAAATAGAGTAAGTTCACAGTACTCATATTGATTCGTTTTTTAACTGAAATGGTTTGCAGCAATGGGTTTCCTCGATTGGTGTTAGTTGCCTCAACTTATTGGGTTTTACAGTACTCAGTTGGCTTGAGTTCTCTTCATTTATTGGGTTTTACTGTGCCCAAATTGCTTCTTTTACTCAAATAGATTAAGTTCACATACTCATTTAGATTAGTTTTTGAACTTCAGATGGCTTGTTACAATCGGTTTCCTTAAATGATTTGAGTTACCTTAACTTTTTTGCGTTTTACAGTGTACAGAAAAAAGTACCTAAGTAAAAATACTCAATAAAAGATAGTATCACAACATAAAAATGCATAAAATGATGCTTCTAATATTTAATATCAACAAACAAACACTATTTAATGATTAGTTTAACTTCATATAGACCCTTTTTATTTTCACATTAATACTATATTCAAAACCAAAAATGTATAGCTGTGTCTACTCACCATGTTCACTGTCTGCTTTGCTGTTGGTCTGGGCTCCTGGGTCACTGACTTACTAATGGAGTCTTTATGTATGAGGACTCTTATCATTTGTTCTTCTATAAAGGTCTGCAGTGTTTCTGTTCGTCCCCTACATGGACACCCAGAGCCTCCTAAATACAGGAGCCCTGATAACTGCACAAGTGCTCAGATTCCAGCAGGGTGGAAAATGAGATAAAGTGTGCAGATGGGGAGGGGGACGTGAATGAGAGATTTGAGGGATGAAAAGGATGGATGAATGCATTGAAAATAGCCCCTTTCACAAAATAATACCAGTAAATTGTCATATAATTAATGACCAGACCTTTACCTGTAAATGATGTGATGTTCATATACAGAAGAATGCCAACAATTTACAGATGATTTTACAAATTCTTAATTTTCCTTTTCTAAATGGATTTGTTCACACATTATCTCTTCAAAGCAATTGAATTTTCTGGAAAAGATTGGCTGTGTGTGTAAAAGGTGCTACTGAGGAATTTAATGTGACATGGAATGAAGCAAACAGCAGCCTAAGACAGGATGGCAGGAAAAATGTCACATGTTTAAAATAAGAGTGAAACCAACGACCTGGACTTATAGAGACTGTGTGTCCTTAGGCAAAGCTCTTGTACAAACAGTGCTTGTGACTGTGAAATTCGGGGTTTGCCTGGATTGTGTTAAATGTGTGCTTGGATGTATCATAAAAAAAAATCGGTTCTCTGTATTTGACATTTTCTGTAATTTATCTAAAGTTACAACTGGCTATGCCTGATTTTTATCACTATTGAATCAATCATTTTAAAGAATGTTAAGTCTGCTGATTTGGAGAGCTCATTTACATTTATTTTGAATGTCTCTTATTTAACACAACTGATTTAAGCTTTGGTCAAACTAGTGTTTGAGCATGTGAAACAAAGCTGCAGAAAGGGCTGAGATTAAAAAAAATAATAATAAATTATTAGACGTCGATGAAGTGAGTGTATAAATGTTTTTCTAGTCTACTGTCCAGTCTAACTGCAATTATGATCTTGTGTAAATTGTAGATTCAGTTTCTTATTCTTAGGGTGTACACACACTAGGTACAGCTGCCTTGAACCCAAGGCCAAATTAATCAGTAGGCATTATGGGCACAGACGTGCTCTGCGCTTACACTACAAGCGTACCGTGCCAAAACCCAACCGAACTGAGCTTTGGCACACCTCTTCCAACCAAGCCATGGCCGGCCAACTGAACCGCACCTGGGCCTGATTTAGAGCACTCATACTTGTCAAACGAACCGTGCATGGTTCGGATAGTCAAGGGGTGTCAAACTTAGATCCTGAAGGGCCGCAACCCTGCACAGTTTAGTTCCAACCCTGCTTCAACACACTTAAGCTGCGGTCACACTAGAGTTTGTGTGTGCGAAATTCTGTCGTACGGCGCTGCGAAAAGGGGATGCGATTTCGCAGGTCAGAGTTTACCAAGCTTAAACTTTGCACTGCAGCGACCTGTGAAACTTAACGCATGACCCTGCGTTTGTGGTCTGACGCATTTGCGGGCGCATGAATGGAAGTCCATGGGGAGAAAAGTCAAGTGTGATCCTAGCTTCACCTGTAGGTTTCAAGGACTCAATAAGTAAGATCAGGTGTGTTTAATTAGGGTCTAGTGTGAGTGCACCATTCTTCCTCTTCTTCTGCTGCTGCTGTAGCTCACTTGTTTCAAGAAATTTGTTGTATATGCTCTATTCCAGAGCTTGGTTGTAACAAGTGGTTGTTTGAGTTACTTTCGTCATCAGCTGAACCAGCTGTTTAATCTGTTTGGCATCCAAAAGACATTTTTACCCACAGAACAGAACAAATGTAGAATAACATTTCCCCGTTTTTCAGATTATTCTCTGTATGTGAAAATCCCTGTAGATTAGCAGTTTCTGAAATGCAAAATAAATGTTCTTGTTTTTCCTGTTTTGCACAGGCTTGGTCGTCAGCCATGAAATGATTAGCCTAAAAAGCATAATGGCTAATGCTAATGCTGCCTCAATGGCAGTACAGGGAAGGAGACCAAAAGCCACTATGTGATTGAACATGCTTCACATGATCAAGTTAGTGTTACAGGTTTCCCAAGTTAAGTAATTTAGTCTCCCTGTGAACTGCCAACTTATCCAGCAAGTTTTACACAGTGGATGCCCTTCCAGCTGCATCCCATCACTGGGAAACATCCACACTTACTCATTCAGACACTACGGACAATTTAGCCTACCCAATTCACCTATCGCGCATGTCTTTGGACTTGTGGGGGAACACCTAAATGAAACCAACGCAAACACGTGGAGAACATGCAAACTCCACACAGAAATGGCAACTGCCCCAGTGAGGCTCGAACCAGCAACCTTCTTGCCTTGAGGCGAACGTGCTAACCACTGCGCCACCGCCTCGCCCTATTTGGCAAACAAAGAAACTATGTCACGACTGTCAGTGACCACCTGAGGGCGCTGTAGTTCAATGGACACTGAGTGGAACTACAGCGCCCAAAAAGACTACATTTCCATACATTCTTTCGCGCACACACCCAGTCTGTCATCTACACTGATTTACGACCACAGCTGTCTCCAATCTTCATTGATTACCTGAACTATATATTCAGTCATTTATCCTCTGTTTGTCAGTTGGTTGTTGTCATCTTTGGTATGTTGATCCTTGCTCTTGTATCTTGTTGTAGTTTAGTTTGAGTTTAATCTGTCTTAGTTTCTTGTTTTGTTTGTTCGTTTGCTATTTTGTTATTTTGTACTTTGGATTTTTGTATTTTTTGTCACTTTCTCTGCACTATACATCATTAAAACTGCACTTGGATTCTACACCTGTTTTTGTTCCTGTTTTGATCACTCTAACGTGACAAACTAACATTAGAAATCGAGTCAAAGAGTCCAAGTAAAGCAACTACTGTTCTCCTCAATGGTGACATCTTAAACCACAAAAAGTGGTGTTGTATTTTTATTGTTGTTGTAAAAAATTCCTTAGTGAATTCTTAGTAATATTCTTAGTAATGGCAGAAATAAGGAAAAACAGGTTGGCAATAAGTAAAGCTGCTGTTTGTGGAGTTGCTTAATCATCTTGTGCTTAGATTTTGAGAGATTCAATGTGTTTTATTACAGTTTATTTCATCTACGGCTTTTACTGAAGTCAGTTGTAGACTTGTGTTTCTCCTCTCTGTTTCTGCATATTAACAGCAGTTGTTCGTCATCAATGCTCAATCAACACTTAATTAACCCCATCATTGTCTCATTAACTTTAACTCTGCTGCTGAGTAACTTTTACTTAATTTAGAGAGGGACCAAATTCAGTCTGAACTGAGTAAATTTTACTCTGAGGATTTTGCTGTGTAAAAACTTCCTGGCAAGTGTGCAGAAGCAAGTTGGAGCTAAACTCTGCAGGACATTGGCTATCCGAGATAGAGTTAAGGCACCCCTGGTTTACACTATGGAAGCAATGCTATCAAATGCATTTTTCAACAACCTCTTGATGTGTTTATGGATGAGCTCAAAAAGATTTTTGTTTACACCTGTTTAACATTGTCCACTTGTAATCAGGATCATCAGATGTAAAAAAAAATGCACCCTAATCCCTTGGATAAACTGGGTCATTATTACTGTAAGTATTATCTTTAAAATGAACTGATAAGAATCAGCTGCAGTGTCCTTTGTTCATCTTAGCTATAAAAGGAGCTCTCAAGAAGGCTTGTGCAAACTTGGCCCAAAATTCACCTTTAAATCAGATTGCATATCTTTTATTTTTATTATTATTGGCTGTTATAGTATTGTGCCAACAGCAACAAAAAAAAAATCCTCCATTACAATATGACATTGTCTATTATGTTAAGTTAAAGCTAGAAAGACTGTCAATCATTTCCACCAAACAAGACTCATACTCCTCCAATGTTTTCCTAAGTAATTTTGCCTCATTTAACAATTTCCCTTTGGGCACTTAACCTGGGGCAAGCAAAGTATTTTCCATATCAGTAGTGTGTGGTCCTCACTGATATCCAAGGTGACGAGTTTGCCCTGGCAACAAGAAGGGCCTGCGGTCTGAGCTGGCGTAGAAAGAGACAGGTGTGGGTATTTTTCTACAAAATAGGAGGAAACGATTCTTCTGTTTACTTAAATACGGGTAATCAGGAGGGGGGAATTATGAATGAAACCCGTTTTCCTCAATAGAGTATTGGTGTTTGGCAGGGTTACAGTACCTTGTAATACCCAGTAAATAATAATAATGCAAGCGGTTTGCTTAGATAGCTTTAATGATGCAAGCTAGTGAACGTAATGAGTCTTACAACGGATAAGGAATGGTTAATTCTCTAAGTAAAATGGAATGAACAACATATTTGGGCTACTAAAATATTTGGATGCATACACATTTGGTTTTAAAATGGACCACACAAAGGACCATCTAGTGAGACTGGGTATCGGAATAGTCGTCCGTTGACCATGAAGAAGGTTGGATGAACTGATCGACAGCTTAAGTTGTATTTCACCATTCCAGTCCCATTTGTATTGAGCTATTAAGGAGAAAACTGAAGGAAATCAGCATCTTTTCTCTTTGAGATGGTGCACCCATGAGGAAGACACTCCAGGGGACTTCCTACCATGGACAAGGTAAAGTACAATCTTTTTAAAAACATAAGTTTTATTGTCTCAATGGTCAGATCATGTTGTTTAAATGTTTTAACACTACTGAAAGACTCATTTTTAATCTAAATGTACACATTTAGTTCATTATTACATTTAATATAGTAGATGTTTGATACTGCATACATTCATAATTCAGATAACTCTTTTTATCTACAATTCATTGAACTTGTTTTGTGTCCAAAACATTGGAATGCAATGTTAAACATCTCACAAATATCTTCTCAGTTTTCATCGATCCTCCCCCTCACGCCATGGTAGATTTCTTTGTTTGCAAGATTGCGCTTATGACTGTCATCTAACGGCTCTTGACCTTGGACAAACTCCGTGTTTGATTTGTGTCAATCTGGCAGCGTCTTCAAATCAGATATTGTACAAATGCATAGTTATGTGTCTGTAATTGTCCATTGGCAAGAGCTTTGGCATGCTGTTTTATGGTATCATAATAGCTCAGAGCTCATAACAAATGAAAACTGATAAATGATCATCTTGAACTATAAAATGACCATCACGCCATCTCATAAAATTATTAACAGTGAACTTACATCTTACTGGAATAGGTATAGAGACTCATACAGAAGCCACAGCTGTAAAAATATTATTATACTGATAGCTTTCTATTCTGATTACATTAGTATTGCAGGAGACTTGCGATTTGTGTTTAATATCACAAATTTTGTTCAAGTGGTGATTATTTGATCATTTGCATCACATTCAGTTGGAGGTAACGCCATCTGTGTGATATTTAATGTTATTATATATTCACATTTCTCAAAATGACTGTTGTTGAACATGATCAAAAGTCAGTTCTCTAGCTGATCTATTTAAAGAGTTGGAATCCAAGAATAGATGTGTCCAAAAATAACGTTTTGTTTGCACTGATAAGCAGTTTTCGCAATGTTAGTATACTCTGACCGTAACCTGTCACAAGTGGGTGTCTGACAAACTTTGTGGCCCCAAAGAACTCTTAAGGTCTTGACACACATAATTATATAAGACATTTTTGATTATGGAGCACCTTTATGTGTTATCAAATGAAGACTTCAGATGCAAAAACCTCTAAGTGCCATCTGAAATTTCCATTGAAAATGAGCATTATTCTCAGCCTCCTTTGTTTATCTTGAAATATTTCACTTTAAAGAGCAGCAAAATGACTTATCCCTTGCCATAAATGTGATATTACTGAACATACACACAGAAGCCTGATCAAAAAGGCTCATTTTAGAGGACAATTTCAGATGGCATTTAGAGGTTTTTGCATCTAAACTCTTCAAATTAGTGTATATAAGTAGCTAACAACAAAACAACAACATGTTTTTAAGAATTTTGCTAACAATAGATGACAAGAAATGAAGTTTTGTATTTTAAGTGAATATTACAGAGAATATTAAGGGAACTTTCAATTTTATCATTTTAAAATGTTTCATATTCTAATGTTTTATAATCCATAGATTATGAAAATGATAACCTCCTAGGGCCTGAGTGTCCACATACATGGACGGCACATTTTTTAGCTCTTAAGTGGCTATTTAAAATACTTTGAATGTTTTACATTTTGTTACAGACATGCAGTGTCATCCTGCAACTGTTTTGCAGCATATGAAATAGTCCAAACACTATTTTTAAATGTCCAAAATGGGGGAAAAAATAGATTTTACACTCTGATAGTCAAAGCAAATAAAAAAAAAAATCTATGTTTTATATATGCATAAACATTCGGAAAAAAGTGTTTTATGTAAATTCAGACCACAAGTCCACATAATTGGACATCATTTTACTCTAAAAGTACATCATATGAAAAGATGATACTTATATTTTTATTCTAATTAGGTTCCAATAACCCCAAATAGCAAAAAGAAATAAAAAATTGCATGTAAAAAAAACACCTTGGGCCCTAAGAGGTGAATTTTCTAAAAAATGAATATATAGTAGGTGCCATAGAATGCCTTGATACTATATGTTAAAATTTTCTCTGATATCTGAGTATAATCTCAATGAATGGTTTTTCAGTTCTATTTCCAACCCTATAGATGTTGACCCTAAAAAGAAATTGTTGATTTTGGCTATTTTTTTGATTAATTGACCACATAAGTATTCTAAGTATTGACATACTGTATGTGGAATATTAATGAGCTGATGCTGCAACAGCTCATGTCAGGGCCTGATGCGCATGCACACACACACACACACACACACACACACATACACACACAGTCTGTGTTTTGTCTCGACTGATCCCTTTTTTTAGGGATTTTGTTTGAGACCTATGATATATCATTTCCATGTACTGAACTCTTTATACTCTGCATAACTGATTTATTTTATCTTTGCCATGATGACTGTAAATAATTATTGACTAGATATTTTTCAAGACACTTCTATACAGCTTAAAGTGACATTTAAAGGCTTAACTAGGTTAATTAGGTTAACCAGGCAGGTTAGGGTAATTAGATAAGTCATTGTATAATGATGGTTTGTTCTATAGACTATCGAAATTCGAAAACAAAAATAGCTTAAAGGGGCTAATAATTTTGACCTTAAAATGTTGTTTTAAAAGTTCAAAACTGCTTTTACTCTAAAGGAAATAAAACAAATAAGACTTTCTCCAGAAGAAAAAATATTATCAGACATACTGTGAAAATGTCCTTGCTCGTTAAACATAATTTGGGAAATATTTAAAAAAGACAAAAAAAAAAATTGTTGGGGGTTTATGATTCTGACTTCAACATACTTCACAGATGTGATTCGGTGTCAGGAAATTATAGCTGCAATATTTGTAGTTCTTTGCTAAAGAAAAAGAAGATGGAAATAGTTCCACATTAATATAGTGACTTTCAGTCCCTATCTGCTGTGAAAAATGACAGCAGTGAGAAAACAGCTGTAAAAAAAGCATCTTATCATTGAGATATGAGTATGTTTACAAAAGTTTAGCAAATTGCTGGGAATAAAAAAAATAATTCATACTTAAAAGCTCTCACATAGCCTTATGCTTTATATGCTTTAAATAGCTTCTTGAAAAGACATTTGATTTTATTTATGAGCAACGTGCAATAAGTAATAATACTACTTTCTAAAGTAAAAAGTAAAGTAACACATTAATTAAAAAAAAAATAAGTAATATAATTTAAGTTCATTTACCTTGCTTAATTGGCATTAAAAAAAATATTGCGGAATAAAATTACCTTAGTCAGGTTGAATCACACACTCAATGAGAAGATTGAGTTAATGAGGGAACAGAAAGTCGTCTGGCACTCATCATCATCATCAGGTCTCCTTTTCACAGCAGTGTACTGTTCCAGTAACAGAATAACTCAAACTATTGGTTTATTTCGAGTCAGAGGAGGTATCCATATAGTACTAACTGAAGACGCTAATGTTTCACATTGTAGGTAGCACATTGTAGGTAGCACATTTTGATGATGCAATATGCTGCTCGTCAGATTTTGCTACCAGTGTAAATTTTAATGTGGAGTAGTGTGATATAAATCTGTAATATTGCCCAAACCTATTCTCTAACCCCAACCTCAGAACCATTCAAATACAAGGTTGGTAGCATAATCTGATGGGTAGGATAAAATGTCAGGCCACTGGTTAAAAAATTATTTTGCGAATCAGCCATCATCACTACAGACAACTTTGATTTGTGTTTAATGTATGAAGAGTTTAATATTTAGGTCTGTGGCTCTTCATTTGTTTCCAGTAAGCCACAATTTTTAAACTTATATTCACTATTATTTTTTTTTAAATGCAATCTGTATTCGTTGAATTGATTAAGAATCAAGAGATTTGTCAATAACTGAATTGAATGAGAGCTAGAATCAAATTAGAACGTCAGAAAAGTAAGTGAAAATGTCCCTGAGGGGATTTATTAATTATTTACTTGTGTATCTTATGTAACTTTAGTTTCTTTATGTAACACAAATATTATAAGATTATTAATAAGAATCATGCACAATATTTCTTCATGGAACTTGTTTTGTTATGGTAGAACAGAAATAGGCTCTCCACAACAATACCTGAAGTGCTTATTTCTCCATAATGTAGCTGTATGATGTAACATTAGGATCTATCTAGATTTACACCTGTGAATGAGAAATTTAGGTCATGTCCACAATCAACACACTTGTTATCAGTATTTTAACACATGGCTCACCAGGGCTGCAGAGACACATTTTCTAAACAATAAATCCATGTAAGTTATTATTACTTTGTAATCAAACTTCAATCATTTTAGTTTGTCTACAAACCCAAATCAAAAAAGACAGTATGAAAACACAAATGAAAAAAAAAAGGAGGAAGTGATTTCTAAATTAACTTTACTGCAGACAATACAACAAACATTATTTAATGTGTTCACTATGATTTTTATTGTTTTTTTTTAATAAACACGTATTCCAATTTTGATTCTTGCATAACATTTTAAAGTAAGAGGGGACAGAAGCAATTTAGGGCTAATAATCAGGTAAATTACTTAAATAATGATTTGATTTGAAACAGCTGATGTCAACAGGTGATTGTAACTTGATCTGGTATAAAAGCAGCATCCAAGAAAGGTCCTTTAGAAGCTAAGATAGGCTGAGGATCGCCAGTTTGTCAACAAATATATGAGAAAATTATTTAAATGTTAGAAAATGTTCCTCAAAGAAAGATGGGAAGACATTTGGATATTTCACTTTTAAGAGTGCATAAATTAATTAAAAGATTCAAGGAATCTGTACAACTGTGATCTCAGATTCCTCAGGCGCACTGCATCAAGAATTGTCATTCATCTTTAAGCTATATCACCACATGGGCTTATGACTTCTTTGGTAAACCTTTGCAAAGTACCACAACATGTAGTTACATCCACAAATGCCAGTTAAAACAGTACTGTGCCAAAAGGAAGCCCTATGTTAACAGTGTCCAGAAACGCTGTTGACTTCTCTTGGCTCTGCGGTATTTGGGTTGGATCACAACACAGCGGAAACGTCTAGTGTGGTCAGATGAATCAGTATGTCAGGTATTTTTTTGGGAGATATTGAGTCTGTGGGCTCCGGACCAAAGAAGAAAAGGATGATCCAGACTGTTACCAGCAACAAGTCCTAAAGCCAGGGTCTGTTGTGGTATAGGGTTGCGTCAGTGTCCTTGGTAAAGAAAACTTGCACTTCTATGATGGCACCATTAATGCTGAAAAGTACATGGAGATTTTTGAGCACAATATGATGCCTTGTTTTTCAGAGACGGCCATCCATATTTCAACAAGACAATGTAAAACCCCATTCTGCACACATTACAATCCTGGCTGCGGAGGAAGAGGAGACAGGCGCTTGACTGGTCGGTCTGCAGACCAATCTGTCTCCAGTACTATAGAGATTGTGTGGTGCATTCTGAAGTGTAAAAAAACGACAGCAAAGACCCCGTACTGTTATCCACCTTAAGACTTATCTGCAGGAAAAATGGGACAAAATTACACCTGAAACACTTCATCACTTGGTGTCTTCAGTTCCTAAACATCTTTGAAGTGTTGTAAAAAGGAATGGCAACATTCCAAAGTGATGAATGCTTTACTGTTACAACTTTTTTGAAATGTGTGGCAAAAACCAAAATCGGATAGTGTTTATTTAGAAAAACAATGAAAATCACGAGGAACACCTCAAATAATGTTTGTTGTATTGTCTGCAATTAAATAATAGTAAAATTACATTTAGAAATCACTAGCTTTTTAAATTTATTTGCGTTTTCTATACTGTCCCAAATTTTTCTGATTTGGGGTTGTACAAAAAAATTGCAATATCTTTCTTTTGATGTTGCTTAATTTTATCCACTGATTCACTATTTTAAATAATAATAATAATAATAATAATAATAACAATAATAATAATAATAATAATAATTATTATTATTATTATTATTTTATTTTATTTTATGAATCTGGACTAATTTAGAATCTTTCTATAATCTAATTTGCAGACTTGTATATAATCATCATATCTATACCACTGTCTGACATTAAGGCAACTTTCCAGGGTGCAATAAACCTGTTGATTTTTGGACTTTTCCTCGCTTCACATTCCTGCAGATCTATTTTGGGGAAAAATCAATGCTCTGTGCAAACTAAACTGTCTATATTAAGCTAGGGACAATGTTCAATAGCTATTTTTGAAAGTAACCTAAATCCCAATTTTATAATCAAATCACTAAAACTGTATTACATTTTGATTTATAATCAAAAATATAATAATATAATATAATAGGTTATTGTGTTTACAAGGTGACGCAGTGGCGCAATAGGTAGTGCTGTCGCCTCACAGCAAAGAAGGTCACTGGTTCGAGCCTCAGCTGGGTCAGTTGGCATTTCTGTGTGGAGTTTGCATGTTCTCCCTGCGTTCGCGTGGGTTTCCTTCGGGTGCTCCGGATTCCCAGTCCAAAGACATGTGATACAGGTGAATTGGATAGGCTAAATTGTCTGTAGTGTGTGAGTGTGAATAAATGTGTGTGGATGTTTCCCAGAGATGGGTTGCAGCTAGAAGGGCATCCGCTACGTAAAAACATGCTGGATATGTTGGCAGTTCAGTCCGCTGTGGCGACCCCGGATCAATAAAGGGACTAAGCCGAAAATAAAATGAATGAATGAATTGTGTTTACATCTTTCCTCTGATCTCCTGAATATTTTGGTTGGCTTATTGAAGATATTTTGAAACTATATCATTTATCTACATAATAAATTACCATAATATAATAACAAAATTGATAAAGATTTCCAGAAAAGCTTAAAGGATCATAACAGAAGAACTCAGATATGCATTGATCAAAGATTATCACCAATAAATACAACTGACAACATTAGGTTTTACTTACCAAGACAAGAAACTAGATACTAGAAACTAAACAAGACGCAGGTGTAAACCATAGGTAAGCACAACAACAAACAACAGCAACATGGGTAAACAAAGCAACAAAACCTTACAGCGAAACTGAGGAACACTGCAATAAAACACACAAGAATATCAAGTAACAAATGTAGTGGCAAGCACCGATGTTTGCTATAGCTGAAATTTTGAAAGAAAAATTCTCACATACCTGTTTTCTTCACAATGTGACTAAATCAAAATCAAATAATAATAATAATAATAATAGTAATAATAATAATAATAATAATAAAACAATCATAATAATAAAATAATAATAAAACAATAATAATAATAAAATAATAATAATAAAACAACAATAATAATAATAAAACAATAATAATACAGTAATAACAATACTTCTAGCACTTCTTTGCATCAGAATAATGCATTTGTTTGTAAAATAATAATAATATTATAAAAATAATATTTGAAATGTACTGAGGAGGTAAAGATAAGGTCATGTTCGTAGTGAAGCGCGTGATCGTGCAGAGTGGCCTTGACAGCTTGGTTTCCAAGGTGACAGGTGAGATTAAATGTGTGTGTGAGTGTGTATGTTTAATCAGGAGTGTGTGTGTGGACACAGAGGGCATTGATCTCTCTGACCACACCTCTCCACCTCCTCCAGCGCAGCATAAAAAGAGCCGAGCATCTCCAAGCACCTCAAACACATTCAAACTTTAGCAAATCATCCTACAATAGTTTCAAGAGACCTGCAAAGATGCCGTGTCTTACTTCAGCCCGTAGACAGAGGATACCGAGCGACTTTGAGTCAGTGCTGGAGAAAATCCTCATGGTAAGAGACAAAACAAAGACAACTAGTTCAGTCTAGAGATTTTAGAGGCACTTTTAGCTCATTTGTCATTCACTTTGAGTGCAACAAATGCAGACCATTTTATGCATAAACATTATTCATCGGATTTACTAAATATATTTAAGGTAAGTGGTTGCAATTTATATGGGCTGATTTTAACAAACAAATTAAGTTGAATATCATTGCATTCATTTACTGATTTTTTGTTTGAATTCTGTCTGTATAAATTGTTTGCAACCACTTACCCTAAAAATTTAGTGAATCAAATGAATCTGGATTTTTTTTCAGTGTGGCTTTGTGCTAATATATCCCTTTACGGCATGTTCCACAGGTGGACCAAATTCTGTCTGAGTTTGTGCTGAGTAAAGAAGAGCTGGAGGAGGTGATGAGGCGAATGCGGAGAGAGATGGAGAGAGGTCTGCGTGTGGAGACACATGATGAAGCCAGTGTCAAAATGTTGCCCACATATGTCCGGTCCACACCTGAAGGCTCCGGTAAGAGTTCAGATCCTCATGCTGGACAGTGAATCTTACACTTAAAAAAAAAAATAAAAATAAATAAATAAATATATATATATATATATATATATATATATATATATATATATATATATATATATATATATATATATATATATATATATATATATATATATTTATTTATTTATTTATTTATTTATTTTATTTTTTTGCTGCCTGTTCAAACTACTTATTTAAATTAGCTGGCTTTAGTTTATGGAAAACATAATTGTTTTAATTATGTTTTAATTACGTCAATTAGGTTAATTAAGTTGATTTGTGTTGGAACAACATGGATTTGTTGGGAGCCCAGCATTTTTTTACTTTTGTCAAAAGTGAGTAAACCAACTGCCTTAAAAGCAACAAGTTGACTTTACAAAAATAATGTAAGTAGACCCATGGTAACTTGGAATTGTTAAGTTGAATTAGTTTGTATAATTATGCAAATAGTACTCACTTTTTAAAAAATAAAAGTTAACTAAGCACTTTTTTTCTGATACACCATACTTATTGTTTCCCCCCCCCCCCACCTTTACTGTATATAGCAAAATGACATACAGTAAAATAAATCTGCTCTGCCAGACTCCAGTGCACTTATATATTCATCACAGGCTAAAATTGTAGATTTTATAAACTTAACGAATCACCAAAAATTTAATATTGTAATAATTACAGTAATCATTTGAAAGCAGAAGTGCTAAAATAATCTGACTTTGTAAAAAGGGATTAGTTGACTTTAAAAGTGAACTCAATTATCATAATTATAAAAATGAAGTCAACTTAACAGTTCCAAGTTAAAATAGGTTTATGTACATTATCTTTGTAAAGTCAGCTTGTTGCTTTTAAGGAAATTGGTTTACTTGGGTTGAGTAACTAGTCACTTTAAAAAAAAAGGCAGGGTTCCACACAATTCCTTTATGTTGACTCATCACAAATCAGTTAATTTAACTTAACACATTTAAGTGGATTGAACATAAAACAATTGTTGTGACAAAGAAAAAACTCAATAATTGTGTTGTTTGAGTTCATTTGAAATAAGTAGTTTGAACAAGCAAGAAAAAACGTATCTTTTGTGTAAAATAAAGAATGTTTACTGAAATCAATGATTCTATGAAGTACTTTGATGTAACTTTAAGAACTATTTAGTGAAAAGTACTGTTGTTCTGGGAAGCCAAAATTCTGATTCTGTGTTATCGTGAAGAATATCCCCGATCCCTTATTTCAAATAGTCAGATCAAACTAAAGTGTACTGACTGGTTGTACTGTATGTTTATTAGTATAGCTTATAAGATGCATTTTATATTTTATTAACATACAATGTAAATTAATAATAATAAATTATATTGTAATAATCACTTTATTGATAACTTAATGTTTAACATAATATTTTGTATCTAATGTTGTTATTATATGCTTATGTCAAAGTACACAAACATATTTTAATAGTGTTTTTAGCTTTTTTGTCCATATGGTAATAGTCAAAATAAAATTGGACCCCAATAACTTTCTTTGTGTGAACAAAATCAGCCTTTTTTATGACAAAATAGATTTAGAATATAGGTTTAGAAAATCACACAACTTTAAAAGTCTGTATTTTGCTAATGTATATTCATTTTCTTACTGCATGTGTATATAAATACTGTATATATTTGTTCATGTTGTTATGTAACACATAATTAGCATCCTGTTGGAAAAAAAGTATATTGTTTTGTTACAAAAAATAATTTAATTGGTTTATTAAATGAAGAGAGACTTTTCTTGATTTACTAAACGATGAAATAAATTCAATTTAGAAAATAAAATGTATAACCTAACCCTAATAAAAATCATTAGATTAACTGTTCCTTTAAGTTGCATGAAACGAAAACAATTCTCATTTGGCAGGTTAAGGTAAATAAATAGATGAGTGCATTATTGGAAACGTCCAGTGATCTACCTTTTTCCTGGAATGGTCTGTTGATTAGTATAAGTCATAATGTTGCTGATTCTGATTCATGTGACTCATCTCAGAGGTTGGTGATTTCCTGGCACTGGATCTTGGAGGGACAAATTTTCGAGTGATGCTTGTGAAAGTGGGTGAGGATGAAGAGCGAGGCTGGAAGGTGGAAACCAAACATCACATGTACTCCATCCCTGAAGATGCCATGACCGGTACAGCTGAAATGGTGAGACTAGTGTAAAAAAAAAATCGAAAACATGCAAAATTTCAGAGTGATGACATAATATAGCCACTTTTCAGTAAACAATTCTTTGAGGAAACATTTATTTTCTTAGTTTGAAGAGTCATTTTAGTCATTTTAATAAACTGTTTTTCACTATAAAGACTCTTTTGTGGGATGAAAATGTGTTGTGCATTTTAAAGATGCTTTATCCATGGCAATAAACCAACAACAAACATTTATTTTTAAGAGTTTACTTAACCTTATCAAATACATGTATTCTGACAATTAAGTCACATTGTTTTCATGATATCATGTGTTCTCTTCATCTAGTTGTTTGATTACATTGCCGGCTGCATATCTGACTTCCTGGACAAACATAATCTCAAACACAAGAAGCTACCGCTGGGATTCACCTTCTCTTTTCCAGTGCGTCACGAGGATTTGGACAAGGTCAGTGTCCTGCTTTTGTGCAAACGTGAGCCTCGTAAGGTTTATTAATGCACACTGACGCTGTCACAAATGTCACTGCAAATAATAATAATAATAATAATAATAAAATAACAATAATAATAATATTTATTATAAAAATGATGTAGAGAGAATTTTTATTAAGAAATTGTTGGGAAATGTCTTACAAAATAATTGTCAAGTAACATACTGAATATAAGATAATATATTAGAGCCATGAAATTAGTTTTATTTTTCTCAAATTTTTTTTTAATAATTTTTTTTCTGTAACAAATAATTATTTTCTACTTTTGTTCCTTTCTTTTGTTTTTCTCATTAGACTCCATCTTTATGCAAACCTATCTAACTTAAATAAATAAAATAAGCAATTAATAATAGTAAATAATAACAAACAATAAATAATATAATAATAATAAATAAACCTTAACTTAATTAATTAATATATGTCATTTGACTATGTGTATGGCAGAACTTTGATTAATTAATGAAACACGTTCTCTGCCATAAAAATGTGCTAATACTTTTTTATTATTATTTAACTCAAAAAATGAATGAATAACTGAATAAACAAATGAATGAACAGTACTTTGATTAATTCATCCAAAATTTTCTCAAATTCTGCTACAATATTTTACAACTCCTGTTTTTATTAATTAATTATGCCTGATTTTTTGGCTTTCATGAAAATCGAAAAACTGAAATATGTTGTTATAATAAATAAATAAATAAATAAATAAATAAATAAATAAATAAATATGAATAAATAAATAAATAAATAAATAAATAAATAAATAAATAAATAAATAAATAAATAAATAAATAAATAATGTATTTTTTAAGTTGTGGCACACACTGTAAACAAAATAAGTTGACTTTACTTAAAATTTTAAGCCAACTTGCTGCACAGTTTTTTTTAGTTGACTCAACTTTTAACAAGTTCTTTTTGCAAGAACTTAACTCAATTTAAATTTAATTAACTCAAATAGCTTTAAATCAAGTTGCCTTACAATTTTAAGTTGTCAACTTTTTTTACAGTAACAACTTTTAATTCAAGCACTGCATTTTGTCAACTCCAAAAGCTCTGCAGCAAGTTGCCTTAACAGTTTTTTTTACAGTGTATTACCTCATTATGAAGTGTAGCTGACTTATGTATATGTGACCGGTGTTTTTCCCAATATTGTGATCTGATTTACTCTTCAATCATGACAGGGGATTCTTCTGAACTGGACTAAAGGCTTCAAGGCCTCTGGCGCTGAGGGCAATAATGTTGTGGGTCTTCTTAGAGACGCCATCAAAAGAAGAGGGGTTAGTGTGCATCATTTACTATCCAGCACAAATTCTGCTCGGATATTTTCTAAATGATAATGGAAAGGTTAAGCTGCTCTTAAACCAGAAAAACATTAGATCACTTAAAAGCTCATAATAAAAGGTTTTAAGCACCAACCTATAAAAAAGTGACAAATAATTCTTGCTTTAGGACTTTGAAATGGATGTGGTGGCCATGGTGAACGACACAGTAGCCACCATGATCTCCTGCTACTATGAAGACCGCAGCTGTGAAGTCGGCATGATAGTAGGTAAGAGAGAGCAAACACACCAGCACACACACACTTACAGCCATGTCAATATAATTACAGCCTGGATATAAACTTTACAACAGGCAGATGGAATATTTTAACAACCACTGGAGGAAAAAACAGCAATAAAGGAATATGCCTAAAGCTTTTAGATGAGACATCTGTAGACAGTTTTTCATGCACCTGTTTTAAATTCAGGGTGGTTTTTGTGTCAGGAAAACAGACAAATACACTTTTAGGTTTTTTTAACTGTCATACATTATCAAACTGTGCCAGTAAACTGCAAAAATAAAATGATTTATTTATTAACAACTTTGTGTTTGGTTTCTAGTACAAATATCGAAACAATTCTTAAGTCAAGAAGCATTTACTAGATAAGTAAACAATATTGTCTTGTTTCCAGAAAAAGTCAAAATTAAGTGTTTTTCCTCAAAACAAGCAAACACAGAGTTATTTTGAAGAAAAAACAAGATTATTTTGTAGGAAAAGGAAAAACTCTATTAATTTCAACGCATTATTTTTGGAGACAAGACAATATTTTTGATTGTCTAGAAAATGCTCTTTAAATTAAGAATTGGTTTTCGAGATCTGGACTGGAAACAAGACAAAAACTCTAAGATCCAACTCCAATTTCACAAAAGTATTTCCCCCTAGCAATAAGCCATACATCTCCATATCACCAGCTCTTACTTCACACACATAAGTTTACCAATACTGCTTTATATCTATATTCTAAAGGTTTGTACACAGATAGATTCAACAAAACAAAATGTGTGTAGTATTATCTGAATAATGAAGATGTTCTTCAATCCTCTTTTTTACTCTAAAGCAGTGGTTCCTAAACTTTTTGCAGTGTGCACCTCTTTCTAATATTTGATATCTGTCAAGCACCCTTTCTCCAATTAAACTCCACATTTTTTAAGACAACAACTAAATACACATGTTTTCTGTGTACGCGATTAGAATAAAAAAATTAAAAATACGTGAGTTCAATGGGAGCTTTGTGAAGCTAACAACTTTCACAGCGTCATTAAGTACAGACAAAACTTCATCTGGCATGTTTTTCATTGCTAGAGCTTCCTGGTGGATGCTGCAGTGTACCCAGGAAACCAATGGTGCAACTTTTCGGATGAAAGCTACTACTTTGTTCCTCCAATTTTCCTTAAAAAACGTAGTGGCTGTGTCTTGTTTGTAAGTGCCGGACCATATATGAGGGCTTACGACTGCTATTAGCTAAAACCTCATCACAGACTACACACAGAGGCTGATGTAGATGGTTCATCCCAACTGTCACTTGACTTTTTAAAGTGGCAGTTTTTAATCAGATGTCCATTTTTTAGTTTATTGTAAGCAATATTGTGCCTAATGTGAAAGGGTGTGGCTATTGTGACACAGACATGGAACAGCGAGAAGACTATGCATAGGTTGTAAATTACAATTTGTAATGTGATTTTTTTGTTTGTTTCTCTCTCAGTGAATTTCTTTTCTCTCAGAAATATGGTATGTGAAGTTTACCCAAAAAAAGAAAAAATTTTCTGCTATTACAAACATTCTCTCATGCACCCCTGGTGGTCAGACTGTGCACCCCTTCCAGGCTCTAAAGCACAGGTCTCAAACTGGATTCCTGGAGAGCCGCAGCTCTGCACAGTTTTGCTCCAACCCCAATCAAACATCTGATCCAACCAATCAAGGTGTTTTAGACTATTAGAGACTATTAAGCAGGTGTGAGTTGGAGGTGGTTGGAGCTAAAGTGTGCAGAGCTGTGGCCCTCCAGGGATTGAGTTAGAGACCATTGCTCTAAAAAACAAAACAGTGCCAATTTAAAGAAGCAGTCCCAAGTTTTCATATGTAAAACGATTTTAGGAAAATACAAAATATGTTGCAGTAGCTTAACGCAGCGGTTCCCAAAATGGGGGTCGCTTGGTAATTTCCCAAAACGAAATTCATTTGATTAAACTATTAGAATTCCCATATTTTATAGATAACCCTTCGTTCAGCTATTCATTTTCTTTTCGGCTTAGTCCTTTTATTTATAGATAACCTACAGAAGATGAAAAATAGCAGTTAATAGTTACAATAAAACAAAACAACATGCATTTTTTTCTTTCTATTGTATTGTGACCCCAGGGGTCATAGCATTAGATTAAAGACACAGCAATAGGGTCAGATGAAGCAGATTGATTTCACCCAGGTTAAACATTCGGAAAACTTAACAGCAATCACATCATATAAAAATGAATACAGGCTCAGAGGATATTGGGGGTCACAAGTCACTGGCATTGTTATTATTTCAGGGGTCACAGGCTGAAAAGTTTGGGAACCTCTGGCTTAATGTAATCAGTCATCTGGGCAAGTTTTAACTGGTTCATTTGTTTACTCCATTCACCTGCAATGTTTCTGTTCATGTTTCTCCCTCAGGTACGGGCTGCAATGCGTGTTATATGGAGGAGATGCGTAAGGTGGAGCTGGTTGAAGGAGAGGAGGGCCGGATGTGTGTGAACACAGAATGGGGGGCATTTGGGGACCACAGTGAACTGGAGGACTTCAGGCTGGAATACGACCGCGTTATTGATGAGACATCACTCAATCCTGGACATCAGCTGTGAGTGAGAATGCAAAATAATCATATTTAAAATTTGAGTGGAAAAAATAACAGAAAAGCACACTACATTATAAAAGTGATGCCACTGAAAACAAATGTGGATGTAACTCTCGATGAATCACAAATAAGGCCAACTCCTAAAGCGAAGGTTCATCCAAAAATGGAAATTTAATCATCATTTACTCTCCCTTTAGCTGTTCCAAAACGGTTTCTTTTTTCTGTTGAACACAAAAGAAGATATTTTGAAGAATGTTTGAAATATGTAACCATTGACTTCCTCAGTATTTGTTAAAATTAAACAGAATAAAAAACTGATAAATGCTTGGAAACACTTTAGGCAAGGGTTTCTCAACCAGTGGGTCACGGCCCACTAGTAGGCCTCAGTGATCCTGCGGGTGGGCCGCGAGATAGCTTAAAATTACCTTAATTGTACTATAATTATTTGATTTCATTATTAAATATCTTTTATAGAAAAATGACTGGTGTAATGGCATTTCCCATTTTTTGTTATTGATTACTTCGGACTCTGTGGAAAAAGAGCCTCACTGTAAAATACAGACTTAACCATGGCTGCACCACATGCTCAGCTGTATAAAGCAAACCGTCACGCAAATGTAAAGGTAACGGTGATTAGAGTTAAAACCAGTTTGCATGTCTCACGTCTGCGACTCGGATCAGAGTCGGACATCTTCGTTGATTCACAAAGTATGCGTGCTCTCTTTGTGTGAACTCTTTAAAATGTGAGCACAGTTGTCCAAATTAGTGTTTTATAACGCGACTGCGAGTGTTTTATAATGTACGCGTGCCCATACAGGAGGATCTAGCAAGACTCGGTGGTGTTTTAGTGAACAGCTGTTCACTACTGTCACCGAACTCCAATTATATATTAAAAACCCAACCGCCTTCATATATATATATATACAGTTGAAGTCAGAATTAATAAGCAAGCTATTGTATCCATAAGCAAATGTAAATCCATTAATAGGCAAGCTATTGTATGAAGATGGTTTATTCTGTTGACCATTAAAAAAATAGCCTAAAGGGGCTAATAATTTTGACCTTAAAATGGTGTTTAAAAATGTAAAACTGCTTTTATACAAGTCACAATAAAACAAATGAGACTTTCTCCCGATGAAAAAATATTATCAGACATACTGTGAAAATTTCCTTGCTCTGTTAAACATCATTTAAAAAATATAAAAAAGAATTGAAAAGGGGACTGAAAAGGGGGCTAATAATTCTGACTTCAACTGTGTGTGTGTATGTATGTATGTATATATATATATATATATATATATATATATATATATATATATATATATATATATATATATATATATATATATATATATATATATATATATATATATATATGGGCGAAGCAGTGGAGCAGTAGGTAGTGCTGTCGCCTCACAGCAAGAAGGTCGCTGGGTCGCTGGTTCGAGACTCGGCTTAGTTGGCGTTTCTGTGTGGAGTTTGCTTGTTCTCCCTGCATTCGTGAGGGTTTCCTCCGGGTGCTCCGGTTTCCCCCACTGTCCAAAGACATGCGGTAAAGGTGAATTGGGTAGGGTAAATTGTCCGTAGTGTATGAGTGTGTGTGTGTGGATGTGTGTGTGGATGTTTCCCAGAGATGGGTTGCGGCTGGAAGGGCATACGCTGCGTAAAAACTTGCTGGATAAGTTGCCGGTTCATTCCGCTGTGGCGACCCCTTTTAAATAAAGGGACTAAACTGACAAGAATATATATATATAATGTTTCATTTTTATATCTAAAATGCTGTGGAAAAAAGCGAAGCAAAATAAATGTTTTGCTAATATTTAAAAGTTTAAAATAAGCATTTTCTTTAGACAATCAGTTTAAGAAATAATATCAGACATGAGCCTTCAAAACATTTTCGTAGAAGGAGGTGGGTCCTGAAGTGAAAAAGGTTGAGAACCCCTGCTTTAAGCTAAGTAAATAATGATTTTTTTTTTTTATCTCTTTAACTCATAACTATCCCTTTAATGAAAATTATGAGATGAAACAAATGTGATTTACTACTTACTTCCACTGAACCAATATAATTATTTAAAAAAATCTAAATTATATAGAAGCCACTGTGACTAGTTTGATAACCTGAGATTCAAATTCAGATTTACTTACTTAAATCTGCTTTATTCCTACTTGTAGCCCTTTTTAGTGACCACTCATTAATCTTTTGTGACCCCTAAAGTAGGGATTGCAACCTCTACATCAGGAACCACTAATCTAGATTATAACTTCACAGTTTTTATCATTATTATTTTAAAACTGAAAGCAGGTTTCCTCAGATATAATTTCGCCTCAGTTTAATCAGAGTCTGAATTCAGTTTGCTCACACGATTACCTCAACGTTCAGGAAGAGCTTGTTAGCCGGAGCTCTTATGTGCTGTCCAGACGACAGGGCTTGTTTTTCTGTACATGTGGAGCGACTGACGGCAGCCACGTCAGTGCAGGAATACTCACGGCTGGATTAATGGCCAGGGAAGCAGATCATTAGCGATGCTGCTCTGCTAATGGTTATTTACAGTGGATGCTAGAATGTACAGAGCTCAATGGGCCGCTCCTCTGTCCACGTCACTGCAGGCCATCTGTATTTCTAGCTGTCAGTGTTTTAGCTGAGGATGACCGTTCTAATATGTACATATTCTCTTTTAGGTACGAGAAGCTGATTGGTGGGAAGTACATGGGTGAGCTTGTGCGTCTTGTGCTGCTCAAACTGGTGAATGAAGATCTGCTGTTCAACGGCGAAGCCTCAGACCTGCTGAAAACACGAGGAGCTTTTGAAACACGCTTTGTCTCCCAGATTGAGAGGTACGACTGAGCTGCTGAAAAGCTCATTAGCTTTAGACTTACACATGTATATTAAAGCTTTATACCAAATGAATATGAAGTTGTTAAAATGAGTGACCAGGTGCAAGCTTCATTTGCATAAAACATGCTTAAACTAAGGGGGTTCCAAATAATTAGCCCCCCTGTTAATTTTTTCCCCCCAGTTTCTGTTTAAAGAAGAGAAGATTTTTTCAACTCATTTCTAAACATAATAGTTTTAATAACTCATCTCTAATAGCTGTTTTATTTTGATCTTTGCCATGATGACAGTATATAATATTTGACTAAATATTATTTTAAGACACTTTTATACAGCTTAAAGTGATATTTAAAGGCTTAACTAGGTTAACTAGGCAGGTTAAGGTTATTAGTTGAGTCATTGTATAACAATGGTTTATTCTGTCAACTATCGAGAAAAAAAAATTGCTTAAAGGAGCTAATAATGTTAACCTTAAAATGGATCTTAAAAAAATAAAAACTGATTTTATTCTAGTCGAAATAAAACAAATAAGACTTTCTCCAGAAGAAAAAATATTATCAGACATGCTGTGAACATTTTCTCTGTTAAACATTATTTGGGAAATATTTAAAAAAGAAAAGTAAAATCAAAGGGAGGGTAAAAATTCTGACTTCAACTGTGTGTGTGTGTGTGTGTGTGTGTGTATGTACATATATATATATATATATATATATATATATATATATATATATATATATATATATATATATATATATATATATATATATATATATATATATGTATATATATATATATATATTTCATTTTTAAGTGGACTATCATTCTCACTACAAATTTAATTACATTTACTAATTTTTTTTTTTTTATATATATATATCAGTGACACAGGGGACAGAAAGCAGATCTACAACATCCTCAGTTGTCTGGGAATCCTGCCATCAGAGCTGGACTGTGATATTGTGCGTCTGGCGTGTGAGAGTGTGTCTACGCGAGCGGCTCACCTGTGCGGGGCAGGACTCGCCGGCGTCATTAACCTCATGAGAGAGCGACGCTGCCAGGAGGAGCTAAAGATCACTGTGGGGGTGGATGGATCTGTCTACAAACTACACCCTCAGTGAGTACAATATGAGAAAAGAGGGGTGTGAGGGTGTGGGGTAATTGTATTTGGGAAGCTATTCGCACAAAAAAGTGTGGGGAACACTTTAAAGTATAAAGAGTGGTCAATCATTTATTTTAAAAGGCTTGATTGTGTTCATTGGGTGCACTGTAATCATCTGTGATCATGCTTGTTTTTTAAAAATGTATTCTACACCATTGTTTCCCATTCTTCTAAAATGGGTTTTGACAACCCTTTTTCACCATGACACTTTGATTTCTGGTTCCATATTAATAAATAATTAACTAACTAATAATAATTAAGCACAAAATAAATTTTTAATTATATTTTTACATCCAAAACCAGGAAGAGTGGTTTATAAAAAGCATCAAAGCTTTGCTTTGTCCATGTGGAAGAACCATTAAGGATTAGGAGTGGGGTTACCATGACCAACAAATAAATAACACATTTGACTGCCATTTTTGAAATAGCAGCTAAGCACGATGCTACAGCTAATACAAAATTAGGATTTTTCCTTCTTCCTATTAATTTAGGGGAAGATCGAACAATTCTGACCTCAAAGAGATGCATTATTTATAGCCATTTCAAAGATGGTTGCTAGGCCTGATTTCTGTGAGATTAGCATAAAGCTACGTTTTGTGAAACAAGATGATATTAGTGCTAAATGAGTAGTAATATATCATGTTAGATTTTTATTGGTCAGCTGTTTTAAAAGTGAAAGTGATTTATTTATGCATTTTTTGGTATTTTTGCCCAAAATTAGCACAACAACAAGAAATGTTATCATATATTCACACCTCACTTGGTGAATATTGTGATGCTCAATTGACTGAATTATGTCAAGTGAGACATTTCACAACCGAAAATGCCAGCTCAGACTGATATTCCCCCATACATTCCCCCTGTGGCAGCTCTCAAGCCAATGGAAAAGCACTTGTTGGCAGTCACAACAACTCTGAACTAGCAATTGCAGTAGCTCTGGACTAGCATCTGGTTCATTCTGGTGGAAAAGGGGAAAGATTTGGCTGCTAGCCCGGTGTGCTTTTTGACCAGTACAATCAAACTAGAGGTGGGGTTTATGTAAATTTAAGGTTTGTGATGTCACAAATCCAGGAAGAAATTGATTCGTTTGTTGTAGGTCTTAAAAAGCTAATCCAGTAAAAGGAAATAACTCCCTTTGCATTGAACTTTGAGCGTTGTAAATTTGCAGATGTTGTCTATGCTCAAACAGCAACATTACAAACTAACTTTAGTTAAAAAAAGAAAATCATATTGAAGGACCGCTTTAAAAGATAAAACACAATGTGATATAAATTCAACTAATAAGTGTTTTCCTGTTTCCACCAGTTTCAAGGAACGTTTCCATAAGCTTGTGTGGGAATTGACTCCTCACTGTGAAATTACCTTTATCCAGTCAGAAGAAGGCAGCGGTCGTGGAGCGGCGCTCATTTCTGCTGTGGCGTGCAAGATGGCCGCCTGCATGCTGACGCCTTGATAAAACACACAATTGGACGACTTCAGGTGGATCTCTTGAATCACCGCTGACCTGCTATGATAAAGCGGTCCCAGAAAGCCTTCTTATGGTCAAAGCGCTTCTCTCCTTTTGAACATTGCATTGCGTATGTGAAGTGGCCGACTGCTGGCAACATGTATTTGCCAGATGCGCACAACTCACTAAAATATTTAACATATGTATCATTTTAAAGCTGTATTTGCTGTTGAAGACAACATACGTCATTTGTTATTGCTGTTGTCCTGAGTACATTCAGGAAATTATATTTAACTAGCACCTTCATGGATGTTTTGGGAGGCTTGGAGAGAAGCGGAGGGAACTTGATTCGATTGTAAATATATGGGCTGTTCAGGCTCTGCAAGGTAATTGTGCACTGTTTATTGCTTGTTTTATTTATTAACTTAAATTATCTTTTTATTCTGTGGAAATCAGAACTGTTTGATTATTTTCCACAGGGTCTGAATTTACTTTGTACACGTGCAAATGATTCGTTATTGTAAATAAAGCTGATGAGCTATTGAGTGTAGACTTGATTTGTTTTGTTTTTAGAGGTATGTTTAAAATCTATTGAAGCTTATTTTGAACATTACACCATTCAAACATAAAGATAAATAATTTTTTAAAATAAATTTAAGGATATTCCTAAACATTAAAATTATTAAATTGTATTCAATAAAAAATTCAAATACATTTCTTACTATCGATAAACCAACACTATTTGTTTGAAAAAAGAAAAAAAATTTATTAAATAATAAATCTATGAATCAATGAAGAGGTCTTTGATAAAAATAAAATCAATTAGCTAAAAATAATATATATATATATATATATATATATATATATATATATATATATATATATATATATATATATATATATATATATATATATATACTTCCAGGGCTGTTTATATTGTAGTTAATATTAAGCTGCACCATGTTGGTGTTTCGAAACATCTAATTTTTATGAAGTGGGTAGTTAACCCAACGCACAACCCCTAACCTGGAGGACAAGGACATACAGTGACACTACGGACAATTTAGCTTGCCCAATTCACCTGTACAGCATCTCTTTGGACTTGTGGGGGACACCAGAGCACCCTGAGCAAACCTATGCGAACATGAGGAGAACAAGCAAACTCAGAAATGCCCACTGTCCCAGTCGGGGCTTGAACCAGCGACCTTCTTGCTGTGTGGTGACAGCGCTACCCACTGCGCCACCATGCCGTCTAATAAAATAGTACTTATTTTATATTAAAATAAGATAAAAGGGTATCACACAATGAATATACTATAAATATTTTTTTTATAATATGCTTTATTCCATGATCTGTTGAAATTCTTGATTCTGATTGGCTGGAGGGTGTGCATTATTTTCACTGAAACGCACAGGCAGTTCCAGTTAGTTTGAAACATAGATATTTACACTAGATGTCACCGAAGAGCTTAGAATCACCAAGAGGCGACACTCAATGGAACATTCCATTGCAACAGCAGCACCCAGCAACAGCCCCGGATTCTGCCATTTCGGAGTAAAAGCAGTCGGCTGTCCATTGGATCTTATTGCTGTCGCGATGGCAAGCAGCTGCTTTGTTTATTATTTATTTATTTAAAAAGCACGTTAAAGCTGAGATACAACCTGAAAGACGACAATACAACATTTAATATCACAATCATCAGCATATTTAAGACTTTATTTTACAAAACTATAATATGCTGTAGTTCTATTGGAATTTTCATTCCAAAATGGCTGCCACACCACCTAGTTTTCCAAATCGCAGTAGATTGTCGCCTCTTGGTGATTCTATGCTCGATGTTCTATGCTCTTGATGTCACCTTGTCTTTTGGAAGGAATGCATCAATAGAGCCGCCATTTTGGTACCAGAAAATGCTCCATTGAAATGAATGTTGGACCAAGGTACATTGGCAGACTGGAGCCATATAAACACATGTGTGATCGGAAGTATGCAATGTTTATGTGCATGCAAATGTATTGTCCTCCCTCCCTGTTAAATTTGGTCTAATCCATATGCCCTAAAACAAACTCCTTTTTCACTATATTTAGTGCAAGTTGGTGCCACTTTGCCTTATGGTCAATGCAGTAAGTGACTGTATTATCATCAATAACGTTACGTGTTGAGCATACAATTTAATAACACACAAAATCGTAATTTACAGTTTTTAATTTACAGTACACAAATATTGACAAAACATATTTACAGTAATTCACCCTACTGTAATTTTATGACTGTAAATGAAGTAGTTCATCCGCATAGGGCAGATTTGAGTATTACAGGTGAGATTTTGTCCATTTCTTCATTCATATTTTTACAATAAACAAATGTCTAGCCTATTTGAATGTACAATAACTTTAAAAATAATACAATTACAGTGGGGTGAATGACTGTAGAGATTTTTCAAAAATATATTTGTGTACTGTACAAATATGAAGGAAAATATGAGTAAAATCCCACCTTTAGAAAGTCAGTCTGGCCTATGTGAATGTACTACACCCTTTAAAATCATAAAGTGACACTAGGGTGATTTTCTGTAAATATGTTTTGTCAATGTTTGTGTATTGTGAAAGTATGAATGAAAATATGGGTAAATCTCCTCTGTAATAAGTCAGTCTGGCCACTGTGAATGTACTACACCCTTTAAAACCATCCAATTGCAGTAGGGTGATTTACAGTTTAAATTTTTCAAAAATATGTCTACTGTACAAATATGAATGCAAATATGGATAAAATCTCACCTGTAGTAAGTCAGTCTGGCCTATGTGAATGTACTACAACCTTAAAAATCAAAACATTACAGTAGGGTGTTTTACTGTAAATGTTTTTGCTAATATTTGTGTACTGTAAAAATATTTATGAACATATGGGTAATATCTCACCTGTAGTAAGTCAGTGAGGCTTCTGTAAATCTAGTACACCCTTTAAAGTCATTAAACAACAGTAGAGTGAATTACTGTAAAAAAATCTTTCAAAAATATTGAATTACTGTAAAAATATTAATTAAAATATGAATAAAATCTCACCTGTAGTAAGTCAGTAAGGTCTTAGTGAATGTAGTACACCCTTTAAAATGATAAAATTACAGTAGGGTGATTTACTGTAAATATGTTTTCTCAATATTTGTTTACTCTACAGATATCAATGAAGATATGGGTAAAATATCACATGTAGTAAGTCAGTCTCATCTTTCTGAATGTACTACACCATTTAAATTCATAAAATTACAGTCGGGTGATTGACTGTAAATATGTTTTGTCAATATTTGTGTATTGTAAATATGAATGAGAATAGGAGCAAAATCTCACTTGTAGTGAGTCAGTCTGGCCCACGTGAATGTACTAAACCCTTTTAAAATAAAAATAAAAATTACAGTAGGGTGATTTACTGTAAAATATTTTTAAAAAAATATTGTGAACTGTAATAATATGAATGAAAATATGGGTAAAATCTCACCTGTAGTACGTTATTCTGGTCTGAATGTACTACACCCTTTAAAATCATAAAATTGCAGTAGAGTGATTTAATGTAATTTACTTTCAAAAATATTTGTGTACTGTCCAAATATAAATAAAAATATGAATAAAATCTCACCTGTAGTAAGTCAGTCTGGCCTATGTGAATGTCCCACATACTTTGAAATCATAAAATTACAGTAGATTGATTTACTGTAAATGTTTTATCAACATTTGTTTACTGTAAAAATATAAATATAAATATGGATAAAAACTCATCTGTAGTCAGTCAGTCTGGCCTATGCAAATGTGCTACACCCTTTAAAATTATAAAATAACAGTATGGTGAATTACAGTAAATAATTTTCAAAAATATTTGTGTACAAGAATGAATGAAAATATGGGTACAATCTCACCTGTAGTAAGTCAGTGAAGTCTTAGTGAATGTACTAAACTCTTTAAAATCATACAATTATAGTAGGTTGAATTACAGTAAATATTTTTTTATATGTTTGTGTACTGAAAAATTATGAATGAATATATGTACACAAGTCTGGCTTATGTAAATGTACAACATCATTTAAAATCATAAAATAACAGTATGGTGAATTACTATTAAAAATTTTCAAAAATATTTGTGTACTGTACAAATATGTATAAAAATATGGGTAAAATCTCACATGTATTCAGTCAGTGAGGGCTTTTTGAATTTACTACATCCTTTAAAATCATAAAATTACAGTAGATTAATTTACTGTAAATATATTTTATCAAAATTTGTGTACTGTAAAAATATGAATGAAAATATGGGTAAAATCTCAACTGTAGTAAGGTAGTCTGGCCTATGCGAATGTACTACACCCTTTAAAATGAGAAAATTACAGTTGGGTGATTTACTGTAACTATTTTTTTCTATAATATTTGCATACGGTATATTTATATGACAGAAAATATGTATAAATCTCACTTGTGGTAAGCCAGTTTGGCTTCTGCTGATGTGCTACACAATTTAAAATCCAAAATAAATAAATAAATAAATTAATTAATTAATTAATAATAATAATAATAATAATAATAATAATAATAATAATAATATGGTTGGGTGAATTACTGTAAGCGTTCTTCAATATTTAAGTACTTTACAAATATGATTGGAAATAAGGGTAAACTCTGACATGTAGTAAGGCAGTCTGGTTGAATGAAGTAGCATAAATATTTTTTTTTTAAACTTTTTGTGTACTGTAAATATATTGGTGGAAAATTGAGAAAATCTCTTTTGTAGTAAGTCAGTTTAGTCTCTAGAAATGTGAACACACATTAGTATGAGAAGCTTACATCTACAGTAGGTGAAATACTGTAAACATCTCTATATTTGTGTGATGTATACATACATGAGGGGGAAAATGTGAGAAATAACATTTAGATGCTTTAGCTGATGTGTATTGTATACTTATGACAAGCGTTATTGAGATAACTCTACTGAGCTTATGAAGCTTGGATTGAATTTTAGCCTACGTGTCTGCTGCTCCGTTGTGGCATCCAGTAGTTAGTACCAGCTCGGCCTGCCACTTGATTAACTGGCACTCCCTGGGGCAAGGCACCCTTGTACGCTTTGGCAGTGTTTACTAACAGCTCCAAGGACCCTCGTGGAAACACGGGAAGCTGCGATCGACAAATGCAGACATCCCACCTCTTCAGGAAGCTCCAAAAGTCTAATGGATTATATTTTTTCCATCGTGATCATCCAGCAGTTGGAGCTCATTAAGACGCAAAATGCAAGCAGTGGAGCAGCCGCTGATTTGAGCGCTGTAAAGCACGGATTTTACAAAACTTCAAATCGCTTTAAGAAGCCACCAAAAAAGAAAAAAGGTGGAAAGAGAAAACAGATTGTGGACTGCACACGTAATTACACACAGACAAGGCGACAGAGGCAAGGAAAAAAACTTTACTGACTGGCGAAAGTGAAGAATTAAAGAACCTCGAGAGAAACTAGGCTCAGTTGGGCATGGCAGTTTTTCCTGTGGCCAAACGATTTGTGCAGAGCTGCAGTCTAGGCGCTGAAGGCTGGGGAACGCTGGACATCAGCAAAGACTCGTTTGTTCCTGGAGCGTCACAGGAATAAGTCACATCCTCTCAACTCCTCCAAGACCACCACAGCAGCTGCTCAGGATACGGCCTGGTCCAGGATAATGGAAACTTTGGGATCATCTCGTCGCTGGTCTTGGGTCACATCAGTGGTGCTGCATAGTCTCTGAGGGCCTCGGGATGAGTATCCTCAGGTGGAAATAGAGAATAAAGAGAATAATTAGTGTAGCTGCTGTTCATAGTGTATATAAACGAGATGTGTGGAGTACATTCATGCATCATACCGCTATGTGATGCACTGTGTATGCTTTACTAAAAAGATAGGTCTTTAATCTAGTTTTGAACTGCGAGAGTGTGTCTGCACCTCGGACATCATCAGGAAGCCGATTCCAGAGTTCAGGAGCCATAAATGAGAAGGCTTGACCCCCTTTACTCAACTTTGCTCTTCTAGGTACTACCAGAAGCCCTGACTTTTGAGATCTTAAAGAGCGGGTTGGATTGTAGCGAGACAGAGGGTTGGTTAGATAAACAGGAGCTAGATTGTTTAAAGCTTTATATGAAACTTAACAGGCAGCCAGTGGACGGAAGATACAATTGGAGTGATTTGATCATATTTTCTAGACCTGGTATGAACTCTGGCAGCTGCATTTTGTACTAGCTGAAGTTTGTTAATAGAGGATGCTGAGCAGCCAGCAAACAGAGCATTACAGTAATCCAGCCTAGAAGTCATAAAAGCATGGACTAGCTTGAACCATCTGAGATGGATGGCATACTTTGTAACTTTGTAAGCGATATTTCTCAGATGAAAGGAGGCAGTTTTTGGAATGAACCGCCAACTTATCCCGCAAGTTTTTACGCAGCGGATGCCTTTCCAGCCTACCCAATTCACCTGTACCACATGTCTTTGGACTGTGGGGGAAACCGGAGCACCCGGAGGAAACCCACGATGCGAAGTCAGGGAGAACATGCAAACTCTACACAGAAACGCCAACTGAGCCGAGGTTTGAACCAGCGACCCAGCAACCTTCTTGCTGTGAGGCGACAGCACTACCTACTGCGCCACTGCCTCACCCCGACATGGGATATATGATTTTCAAAAGTTAAATTGCGGTCTAATATGACACTCTAATCTTTCATAGTAAAGCTAATTGCAGGTTGAGTTGTGAGATCTGCCTTGTACATGATTTAGGTCCGATAAGTAACAATTGTGTTTTATCTGAGTTTAAGAGAAGGAAATTGTTGGTCATCCAGCCTTTAACATCTTTAATACACTCAGTTAGCTTAGACAGTTCAGACGTCTCATCAGGTTTAGATGAAATATATAGTTGAGTATCATCTGCCTAGCAGTGAAAGCTGATCCCATGTCTTCATATATATTGCTACCCCTGGGACCAACCTGCTAATACTTGAGGAAAAATATCAACCTCAACCAAATGATCTTAAAGCAGTGGAGAGGAAGGATAAAGCTGCAAAGGAGTCTTACAAGTTCTTTTATGACTGGAGACACTCAGCTTATACACTACCTGAGTTATCCTGGTGAAAAGGTTCTTCTTAAGCTGGATAGCGAAAGACACTGGAAAACACCAGCGGACGTGCTGAACAAAACATCAGAACCAAGATCGTACATGGTGCAAACTCAAAATGGAGCTGTCCTGTGTAGGAACAGAAACCATTTGCAAGCAATGCCACCTCAACCAGAGGCTAAAATCCATGCAGAATCTGAGGAAGAAAAAAAAAAACAGCTCGGTCTGGGACTGAACATTCGAATACTCACACAGTTAGTCCAGCAACACCTTTACTGGACACTAAACCACCAGTTACGACTTCCAGTGGAAGAGTGGTGAAAATGCTCAAACGTTAGCTGGACTGAAATGAACTAATCCAATTTATAGAGGGGGATTAGAATTTGAATTAATTGTTGATTATATTAAATATATAAAATAATACATATTTGGAAAATATAATAATAATAACCATTTTAACAATATTATTATATAATATGTATAATAAGGGATAGGGGTGGTGATGTCTGCAAATGGGCCTCTTTGCGGTGGGTGGTGGGTGAGAGCAGAATGGCCAACAGTCTGAACAATATCTGAACAACTTTAGTGAATGAAGTTCATTTGTCAAAAAAAGAAAGAAAGAAAGAAAAAAAGAAAGAAAAAAAACACATAACACACTGTTACCTAATTGTACAACATGTTAGTGACCTCTTGTGGCAAGCAAGCTGAAATGTATTTTTTATATATTTGTATTTTTTTAGTAAACCGCCTACAAGAATAGATGAGGGAACTATATTCAGAGAAATTACAACAAAGTAATAATGTTAAAACTAAATTTGTTAAAACATATAATATAAAATACGCACACGCACGCACGCACGCACACACGCACGCACGCACGCGCACGCACACACGCACGCACGCACGCACACACACACGCACGCACGCGCACGCACGCGCGCGCGCGCACGCGCACGCACACACACACACACACACACACACACACACACACACACACACACACACACACAAAAAACACATTTCAAGAGTTCACACTTAGATATTGCTTGACAACTGTAAGCAGGTTTGGCATGCTTTCCCGGGAGAGAGATAGTTGAGCCCGGAGATAGTTGAGCCCAGGGCTCCCGCCAGGTCCATAGAGCATGTGAGGGGAGTACGAGATCAGGTGGTTCTCGAGAGCGCCCCTTTTTTGTAAAGGAGAAAAGGAGGAGAAGGGGGGTGGATGGGGGGTTTCTTCGGAAAACGAAGATAAGGGAGTAAGCTAGGCTAGGCTACTTATAGTGAGTTAGGATAGATCTGATTGGCTAACTAATGAGTGTAGATAGGTGGCCAGCTGCAGTCAATTATATCACGTGCTCTTCTCGAAATTAGTTGAAAAACTTAATACACTTCATAACATCAGATGTCTTAAACACTTTGTCGTTTCTTTTTAAATGTATCTAATGTTTTTAAACAACAACCTAAGGATTTAAACATTAGTTGCTAACATAATAAATGTCAGAGAAACATGTTCATCCTGAAATTGTTGGGAAATAACACTACATAAGAAAATAAATAAAATAAAAATATTTTTATACACTTTACTTTTAGAAATGCTAAGTGAATGTTGACTACATCAAGAAAATGCATAACCCTACCTTCAAAGGAACAAGTCTTCTTGATGGCTCTCTTTCCTAAAAGAGATGGAAAGAAAAAACATTATTCATTCATTTTCCTTCAGCTTTGTCCCATTCACACACTCACTATGGCCAATTTACTTCAAACTCACACAAACATAGTGAGAACATGCAAACTCCACACAGAAATGCCAACTGGCCAAGCTAGGACTTGACCCAGCGACCTTGTTGCTGAAAGGCAATAGTGCTAACCACTGAGATGCTGTGCCGGCCACCCTACAAAAACATGATCTAAAACACAAGGAAAGACTGTTACAAATGGCCGTTTGTGATATCCAATATGCGTGTGCAGTAGCTAATGTGATTTTTCTTTTAATGATTCTTTTTTTTTACATTATAAAAAGCACAACTGTTTTATACATGTACATACACACATTCTGTTCAGTCTTTCAAGTTGTATGAGGTCATGAAACCTTTGCTATATACAGTTGAAGTCAGAATTATTAGCCCCCTTGTTCTATACAGCTTAAAGTGACATTTAAAGGCTTAACTAGGTTATTATGTTAACTGGACAAGTAATTAGGCAAGGTATTGTATAATGAGGGTTTGTTCTGTAGACAAATCAGAAAAAATATAGCTTAAAGGGGCTAATAATTTTCACCTTAATTTTATTTTTTTTTTTAAATTAAAAACTGCTTTTATTCTAGCCAAAGTAAAACAAATAAGACTTTCTCCAGAAGAAAAAATATTTTCAGACATACTGTAAAAATTTCCTTGCTCTGTTAAACATCATTTAGGAAATTTATAAAAAAGAAAAAAATCCAATTGGGGGTAATAATTCTGACTTCAGCTGTATATAAATAAATGTAAGATTTATTTAAAAATATTTGCCTATGCAAACCTACTAACAAATAAAATTTAAATAAATTGTGTACTTGTGTTGAAGTGTAAATAAAAAATGTATATGTTTTTTATGGTTATCATTTCTAAATGTAAATGAAAATTGTAATTTACATAATTATTATCAGTTAAACATAATAATATACTACTTTTATATAAAAAAATAAATCAGTTAAGAGTATTACAATTTACGTATTTTAAAAATACATACAATTTTACTTGTTTAAAAACATTCAAATTCAAAGATTGAAGATGTCACTGCAAATAATACTACTACTAATAATAATATTAATAATAATAATAATAATAATAATAAGAAGAAGAAGAAGAAGAAGAAGTAGAAGAAGAAGAACTCCATCTTTATGCAAACATGTCTAACTTAAATAAATAAAAAATAAATAAATAATAAACAATAATAGTAAATAATGATACGCAATAAATACAATGACAATGATCAACAATAACAATGGGTAGCACAATCACCTCACAGCAAGAAGGTCACTGGTTTGAGCCCAGGCTGGGTCAGTTTATATTTCTGTGTGGAGTTGTTCTCCCTGTGTTTGGAAGGGTTTCCTCCGGGTGCTCCGGTTTTCCCCATGGTCCAAAGACATGTGCTATAGGTGAATTTAACTGAACTGGCTGTAGTGTATGTGTGTGAATGTGAGAGTGTATTAGGGTTTCCCAGAGTTAGGTTGCGGCTGGAAGAGCATCCGCTGCGTAAAAAACATTCTGGATGAGTTGGCGGTTCATTCCGCTGTGGCAACCCCTGTTTAATAAAGGGACTAAGCCAAAAAGAAAATGAATGAATGAATGACACATATATGTGTTTGTGTGTACAAAAAGTGTAATTTTAACCCAATTTTTACCTAAATTCTGCCTTACGCAATCTTTTCAAAATATTTATGTATTTTTTCATCAGTTAATGTAAAGCATATTCATGTAAAAATTCATTATTTATTTTTTTTTTAATTTAATCTGGTAGTTCTGACACTACCTATTAAAACATAAAAGAATGAGGGATTGTGCTCAGTTGTATTTTTTATCTTATTGCTTACAAAATATACAATACATTTACATATAGTGCAAAAACTAAGGTGCTTCAACAATTTCAACAATTCATAAAAATGATAACAAATTATTATTTTTTGTCTGCATTGTGTGATACTTTATGCAAGCTTCATCAGAAGATTCTTGTTCAAGATTTGCTGGTGTATTTTGCCCCATATACAGGACATATCTTCATCTTTTTATAGCTTGCCTGTTTTGTGGTCACAGCAAGCTTGTATTCATAACGGATGTGGCTTTAACCTTCTGAAAGTAAAAAAAAAAAAAGATGAATCATAAGACATTTTAATTGTTTAGTGCTTGTGCTTTCGGGTAAAGTGAAGCTAAGTAACACTCATGTCATTTTATTTCCCTCATTTATTTTAGCATCTTTTCCTGTATCCTACTGCTGACATTAACAATTTACCACCAGTAGTTCTGTTCAAGTTTTACTGGTCAAATTTTTAAATATTCACCTCAGATAAATGACTATTTACAACACAGTAAGCTAACATTGCTAAGTTGCTAACCCCTTTTTTAATTGTTCAACATTTGAACAGTTGGAAATAGTAGCTTTTGTGTTTACATGCTTAAGTACAGGGAAGTACTAGTAAGTACACTGTTCTACAACTAGAAATCAAACTGCAGTTTTAACTGACAGAACCGGTTATTTTGGCTATAACCTCCATAATGCAGCTGTATGTGCAGCATTACATCACTGAGATGTGCGTTATGTAAAGACCGTAAATTACTTTATTTATTAAGTGTAAATGGATTAATATACACTCACCAGCCACTTTATTAGGTACATTTTACTAGGGGGTTGGACCACCTTTTGCCTTCAGAACTGCCTTAATCCTTTGTGGCATAGATTCTACAAGGTACTGGAAATATTCCTCAGAGATCTCGGTCCATATTGACACGATAGCAGCACGCAGTTGCTGCAGATTTGTCGGCTGCACATTGATGAGGTGAATCTCCCGTTCCCCACATTCCAAAGGTGCTCTATTGGATTAAGATCTGGTGATTGTGGGGGCCATTTGAAAATACTAAATTCATTGTCATGTTCAAGAAACCAGTCTGAGATTATGTGTGTTTTTTATGCATGTTGTCCTGCTGGAAGTATCCATTAGAAGCTAGCAGCTAGCATTTGAAGCCATGGCCAGCAACAATACTCAGGTAGGTTGAGGCTTAGACACGATGCTCAATTGGTTTTAATGGGTCCAAAGTGTGCCAAGAAAACTTCCACTCACCATTACACCACCACCACCAGCCTGAACTGTTGATATATTAGGCAGGATGGATCATGCTCTTCTGCACTCAGTTCAGTATCAGCTGGAACCAGTTTGGCCATTCTCCTCTGACCACTAACAACAACAAGGCATTTGCGCCCACAGAACTGGATATTTACTTTTTTTCAGGCCATTCTCTCTAAACCCTAAAGATGTTTGTGTGTGAAATCCTAGCAAATCAGCAGTTTCTGTAATGCTCAGACCTCGTCTGGCACCAACAACCATGCCACATTCAAAGTCACTTAAATCACCTTTCTTCCACATTCTGATGTTTGGTTTGAAGTCAGATCGTCTTGACCATGTCTACATTCCTAAATGCATAGAGTTGCTGTCATGTGATTGGCTGATTGGAAAAGTGCATTAACAAGCAGTTGGACAGTACCTATTGTATCTTAATTAAATTAATTATTTATTCTTAAGTAATATTAATATCGTTTTAATTCATATTTTTAAACTCACACATGGAAAGATATAATAGCCTACATTAAAAACACTGAAATAACATTTAAGAGTTTTTTTTTTTTTTTTTTTTTTTGCATGTTGCAAAACTTTTTTGCCCTTTATTATGAAATATGTACATGGAACATATACATCTCACAGCAATTTTTTGAAAAATAAATAAATTAGACACACCTAACACCATAACACAAATGTTAGTGACAGTCGTTGTCCCGCCCACTATTTATTCTTGCTCCGCCCACTTAAAGTGAAAAAAGGGGGTTCGTCTGAAAGTCTCTCATTCGATCTGTTCACAATGGGCGACTCGTGATAACCACGGAAAACACACACAAACAAACACGGGGAAACACGAGGACGGAGATGAGAAACAACAACAGCAGCTCCTTTGAAGAACCACAAGACCACAACCTCACACAGGTATACAAGCAAACAAGCGAAGCTTTGCAATGCAACAATCAGCTGTTTTGCAGTGCAGTTGTTTTAAATGCTAACCCGCCGCTCTTTATATCATTTTTCTCTTAATTAGGAAATAGCCTACGTTTATAATAGCCTACAGTATGTTTATGTTCAAATAATTCACTTTAAATTAAAATAAAACGTTCTTTGGCTCAAAAGTGAAATTGAATCTACACACTGTAGCCTGCAGAAAAATGCTTATTTTAAACAAAAATTCAGATGATACTTCAAATGTCTAAATGAGGTCAGTGTATCTCTTTGTTTTATTCAGTTATATGTAGTTTAGTTTATAAGGAAAAGTTACAAGACTGAGGACTGCATTTATAATCAAAGATGAACTGTAAACATCTTGGGAAATGGTCAATCTCTCTTGCCCTCCTCTCTCTCTCATTTCCTGTCTTCCAGCATGTTTTGGAAACTTTCAGTCATGGCATAGTTTCTTATCTTTGTTAAACAACAGTGCTGGGACATGCCCCCTCTCTTTTTCTGAGTTTTTTGAAGCGATAGTTAATCCTAAAATGAGCATTTACTCATCTTTTAAGTTGCTCCAAGCACGATTTATTAAAAAGAAGCAGCAGTTGTTGTTTACTTCAGAGATGGCACTGTTAACACACTTTGTATTAGCCATTACATTTATTTGAGTGGTTATTAAATTATATATATTTTTCTTTATTCCTACTACCCATAAGTTAACAGTACACATAGATAAATAAAAGGATGTCATGTACTTATTCTTAGTCAAGGGGCTCACCTTGTATCAGCCCTGTTGCAAACTTAGCAGCATGGGAGGCAGGGCATTCTCTTATCGTGCACCTAAATTGTGGAACGCTCTCCCCACAAATATCAGAAACGCCAGTTCCCTGGACTGTTTTAAGAAACTTCTTAAAACTCATCTTTTTATTATTGCTTATAACTTATGAGGCCTTCTTTTAATATGTATATTTTTATCATTATTATCATTCTTACTTTTTTGTGTATTTCATGTTCTTCTGTGTGTTGATGCTCTTGTTAGGGCTTTGAGTTTGAGAAAAGCGCAATATAAATAAAATGTATTATTAGTTTTAAAATTATTATTCTGTCATGCTGGTGAAAATGTGTCACTATAGATTAAGGTAAGTTGGTTTTATAATCGCACATTCATTCAGTTTTAAATAGTGAAAACTTGTGACTAAACATCACTATATTGTTTATCGCTCTCTTGAATATTTGGTCTGTAGTCGCATGTATGACTTCAAAACTTTTGATTGCCTGGTGAACAATGGTGTACTTTAATAGTCATTGGCTGATAATCTGAGTTCCCTATTTAGAATTTGCAAACAATGCTTTTCTGTAATGATATTATTATGGAGAAAGTCTGAACCTGCATATATTAAATCCAGCTTTTCCCCAGTCCACGGTAGCAGAATTAACATGCACTTATTAAGGTTAACATCAGGGCCCGATTTTTCAAAAGTAATCCACTAGGATTTTGGATAAGGGATTGGATCAAATCTTGAAAATGTTTTTTTTCAAAAGAAAAAACGGATTACATGATCAGATTAGATCACGTAATCTAATCTTGGTTTTGATCCAGATCAAACCTTTAGTTTGGGTTTTTCAGACCTTTTTTGTAGGATCTGGATCACTTTGATCCAAAAAACCTGGATTAAACCGATCCCATCAGAAGGGTAGATTTAGCGTGGATTTCATGCCCAAAATGTAATGAAAACTTAAAAAATTTATTAAATAATACTGTTTTTGGATCATGCAGTATCTTATGAGATATACTATTTATTCATAAGATTTTTATTTTATTTGTTCATCCGTCAGGCTATAGTGAGTATAGGCTTAAACGTATTCAGCCTTTCAGTATAGGCCTACAGCAAAGTAGAAAGAGTTTGGCCTCATAAAACAATCCCCCAAACAGCTGTCAAAACTGACCAAAAACAATACATTTTATTCTTTCACCAATTGATATATATATATATTCATCACAATGGAAAATATTTTTCTTTTTAGAATATTTATTAGTGATGCATGCAATGATTGCAGAATAAAAAAAAAATGCAAAGAATGGTAATGACTGATTTTTGAAATCTCTTTCAACAATTGCAAAAAGAGACTGAAAGTGCAGAAGCACAGCTTCATCTGGCAGAGTAACAACTGACTCTAACCAAACTGCAGCAAACCAAGGCCAATGACTTGAGATCCGCCTCCTAAAGGCTACGCTCAGAAAAGCTGGTCTCTCCACATCAGTTGAGGAAGTCTGATATTATTGTGGAGTTTTTGACATTAAGTCTTTTTTTATTTACATCTATATTTGAATTTTTTTTATAAATATCCTCAATGTACAGTGTTGTAGGTGTTAGATGAGCGGACTGCTTAAAGAGGATGGGGTGTTGTTTTTCTTGTTTTTATTATTACTAATTATTGTTTAAATAATTATCAAATTTTCTTAGTTTTCATTTTAAATAAAAATAAAGTTATATTGACCCCATGCTGGCTATTCTAATCTTTACATATCTATAGTTCTACATTGTGATGTCCTATCCTGTTTGAGCGCTGGTTATCCAGATTTAGTGATCCTGAAAAGTTCCTATCCAGATAAGATTGATCCAATCCGATGTTGCTTTGAAAAACTGGCTCAAAAAGTAAGCTGGATTACGTGATTACGGATCGCAAAAACAGGATTACTAAATCCGGATAAATTTTATTTGGATTAAACCTTTTGAAAAACCTGGCCCAGGTAATTCATTAGTTAATCATTTAATCTGTTTGTTCATTTAAATGAAGACTGATCATAGGAATTTGACATCCCCGGTTCACACAGATACCTGTAGGTGTCTCAAGAGTTCAAGAGCACTGGCCTTTACAGCTGTTATTCAAAATAAAGCCACGCTTTCAAAAACAACTTTCATTTCATATGTAACATCACTCTCCAGGAGGAATTTTAGAATATTTATCACTGACTAAATGGGAAGATCTTTTAAAAAATTATATCAGTGTTGTCGTTATTTGTATGTTTGTGTTTGTAATTTTTATTTATTAAAGGGATAGTTCACGCAACATTCTTTACTCGCCCTCAAGTGGTTCCAAACCTTTATAAAATTCTTTAATCTGTTTGAGAAAATCGGTAACCATTGATTTCCATTAAAACATATATTTTGAAAGTTAATGGTTACAGGTTTTCAAGCTTTCTTCACACTATCTTTTGCATTCAACAGAAGAAGAAAATAGACAAGCAGGTTTGGAGCAAGTGAAGGACAAGTAAATAAAGACAGAATTTTCAGTTTTGCGTGAACTAGACTTAATCTATCTGTCTGTCTGAACAAATAATATATGTTTCAACTTTTTTATTTAACCCCTTCTGTTTTATTTAACCCTTACAGTAACAGTTTTGCAATTGAATCAAGTCTATTGTCTTCTCATTGAGCAATTGTTTCTCTTTTTTTTAGATTTTTCCAGTCTCTTCATGGCTCCCCTCCAACTCCTTTAGAAATGGTAATGCATTAAGCAGTCTTAATAATGATGCCGCGTTAATGGTGTTTATTTATATGCATTTTCTAAAATCATTGTCTTTAAAGGCTCAGTGACTGGCGGTAAACCTCCTCTTGCTGACACTCCAGTGAGCAGACAGAGTGGAATCATACCAGGTACTACTTTTCACAGGCCCCGTTTACACTAGTGCGTTTTAGTTTGAAAACGCATAAGTTTTGCTACGGTTACGCCATCCGTCCACACTACGCCAGAGTTCTCAAGCGCCGAAAACTGAGCTTTTTGAAAACGCTGGAAAGGCCGTTTTCATTCTAAAACTGAGGCGGGGCTGCAAACGTTCGCCTATCTGATTGGGGCTTTTCCTCAATATTAAGTAGCCCGCACACAATTCAGTCTCGCATCCTCTTCTTGTAAGTTAAGAATTCGCAAGTTTGATCAAGGCTGCAGTCTCCCCCTTCTCAGTTTGATATGGAAAACATACAGAGGACACGGGTAAATCTTCAAAGGGAACAGTGTACTTTATAACTTTATTCACATCACCTTGGCTCCGTTGTTTCACTTTCTCAACAATAAAATGTAAACATGATATAACTGCCTATTTTCTTTTTAATATTAGCAACTTAACAGACAGCAGAAATGTTGAGGCGTCGTGCTGCATATATGAGCGTCATCTTCACTGTGTGGACATTTATAACAAAACGGAGCCAATAACAACTGTTTCCTTTCAATTTCAGTGAAAATACGAAACGCACCCTCTCTTTTGCTGAACATCAGTTTTAATAATCGATAATTATAAAAGTATAACATACAATAAGTTTATACATTGTAGGAAATAAAGGCAAGCGATCAGTCAATGTGCCTGGATTAATCATTAACTTATCTTTGCGCTTAACCAAAACATGTTACCCGTGAACAAGTAACTTAATAGATTCCTATGACCAAAGTCAGGGAATTGGCCTATGTCGTTAGATAAAGACAACAACATGAATGAAATATCACGTTCAGCAAATATAGTGAGATTAGATCCAGCGGGAGATGCTTGATGAGCAGTCCGACAAGCAGAGCTCTCATCTGGGTAGAAATGCTGGAGCGCTTGCCCGAGCGTGTGTGTGTGGTCACGTGATGTGCGTTTTCAGCGTTTTGGTGTGGACTGAGAGCTGTTCAGAAACGCTGGGTAAAACGCGAGTGTGGACGCGGATCGTTTTCATTCTACAACGCCGTTTTAAAACTAAAACGCACTAGTGTAAACGGGGCCACAGTCACCATAAAGTGAAACACCATCATTTTATTAGCATGTGTTTAGTAAAATGTTCCATTTTTAATAATAGTTTAACACAATTTAATCTGTAATTATCTTAGTTTTATTCTTTTTTGTTTTTATTTTATCCTGTCTTTTATTCCTGTTTATGTAAAGCACCTGAAATTACTATTGTGTATATAAATAAACTTGCCTTGCCATTAATATTTTTGATGAATACTTAAAGCAATTAAGAGATCAAAAAGACACCCATAAAGTTACATAAGATTTATTTTAAATTAATGTTTTAAATAATTGTGCTTTTGAACTTTCTAATTAAGAATCCTTAAAATACTATAAATAAAAAAACATAAACGACTCAAGATAAATTAATTTATAAAAAAGAAAGTGCTAGTTGCAGCACCTAAGCTAACATTTGTTATTATTATTATTATTATTATTAGGGTTTGATTTTGGTCAGCCAAAGGTTTCATTGCAGAAAACTAGTTTGTTTGTTTGTTTGTTTGTTTGTTTGTCTCACATCATTGTAACATTCTTCTAATGTACACCTAATTTTTGTTCAAATTTCCCCAAAACTAACTGTTATAAAACATTCTGAATAATAGGTGTTATTTAAAGAAAATGTTTAAAAATACTCACTCTTGTATGTTCTGGAATCTTTATTTTTGTTGGTGTTACCCTAAATTATAAGGAGTAATAAACCTAAAATTCGGAATCTGTGTAAGTTATCATTTTGTAACATTCATTAATTTTCTTTTAGCTTAATCCCTTATTTAATAGGGTTTGCTACGGCGGAATGAACCGCCAAATATTTCAGCTTATGTTTTATGCAGCGCATGCCCTTCCAGCCACAACCCAGTACTGGGAAACACCCATACACTCTTGCATTCACACGCACACTCATAGACTATGGCCAATTTAGTTCTTCGAACTCACTGCATGTTTTTGGACTGTAGGGGGAAACCAGAGCATCCGGAGGAAACCCACGTGAACAAGGGGAGAACATGCAAACTCCACACTGAAATGCCAACTGGCTTAGCTAGGACTCGAACCAGCAACCTTTTTGCTGTAGGGTGACAGTGCCATCCCAAAACTAACATTCATTCCTTCAATTGTTTTCTTTTCGGCTTAGTCCCTTTATTAATGTGGGGTCGCCACAGTGGAATAAACCAACTTACCCAGCACATTTTGTGCAGATGCCCTTCCAGCTGCAACATATCACTGGGAAACATCCATTCACACTCATACACTACGGACAGTTTACCCAATTTAGTTTTAGTTTTTTCTTTATTTTACCCAATTCACCAGTACCGCATGTCTTTGGACTTGTGGGAGAAACCGGAGCACCAGGAGGAAACCTGCGCGAACCTAGGGAAAACATGCAAGCTCCACACAGAAATTACCCAAACCTAACATTTAGTGACAAATAAATAATAAATTCGTAATGATTTTAGTAATTTATTATGGTTGTAAAATAACTAAGACATAAGAAGAAATGTTTCTAGAATGGTATTTAGTTCTCAAGTAACAACAACAAAAAAAAAAATACAAATAGTAATAATAATTTTTAAAAATCATAAAGGTTGGACAATATTTAGTGTTTGCTGGATCAACAACAACAATATTTTCAACAAAAATACAAACAGTTTATTGAGTATAAAATTAGCATATTGGAAAGATTTTATGTTTAAAGAATCATGAAACCCTGTCAATGTTTAGTTTTGCTGTTGAAAAAAAACTTCACTTTACATGCTTTATTTTTAATATTTTTAAAATGCATTCAATTTGAAAACATTTACTGAATATTAATGTTTAACTTTTTTTAGTGTATTTTAATCAAATGCAGCACTGAGGAGAATTATAAGCTATTAACTTTCTTTCAAAACTATCAAATCTTAGACAACTCAACCTTTTAAACAGTAGTATGTTTCTCAATTCAACTTTCCTCCTAGGAATTTATCATCAGTATTGTTTGCTAATTGAAGTACATGTTTAATTAGTTTTTTCCAATCTCTTTCTTGTCAGTCAGACATTCATCAGGTTGACCAAAGTCTTTTCAGTGGCTCTGCCTAAAGATTAAATCTGTGTTTTTGTGTGACTGTCATGTGGCTTATGCCCTCAAAACAAGTCCTGTCAAAACAAACGCTTGGGGAAGACGACTTATCTGCAACCTCTCAGCTCTCTGTGTTTTTATGCACTGGGTGATGTTTGTGTTTTTCTTCTGTGTGTTCTGAGAGTAACAGAATTCAAGTGTGAAATGAATCACTTGATGTCAGCACTTGTATCTTCCTTTGCCTGATAAAGATGATGAGGTTATTTTTGTCTAGAAATATCACACCTAGAAACCACTGTATTTATAGACACAGCAAACATCAAAACAATAAAGAAAGATATAATTCAATATACCAGTTTATATGCAAAATATGTAGTCTGGCATATCTAGATCAGTTTTATGACATTAATTTAAAGATCACCAAATAAATCTTAAAATTTTGTTCCTATCTTTCAAACCACCAGGTTTTATTCAAATGATTAATGAAATCTCACTGCATTTTGCAGCTTTTTGATTTGGTGGCTAATTAGAATTTTTATGATCCTATTTGTACAATTTAGTATAATTTGCTCATCCCCAAATGAGGGGTAGGGTTAGCAGTGGGGTTTGGGGACACGCCTCCTTTTAAAAATCATGTTTTTATATGAATTAAATAATTTGAATTAGTACAAATTGGACACTTTTCTGATGGTAAATAAAAGTAACAGTTCCTTGTGAGATTGGGTTGATTTGTCAGTAAAAATTATTTTCAGGGTGTCTGCAGGGTCTTAAAAAGTCTTAATGTCTTAAATGTTAAAAACCAAAATTTGTGCCTCAGGTTTAAAATTTAGATCCATTAAATTGTGTTTTACGTCTTAAATACTTTTAAACAGGTCTTAATTTTCCTTAAGCTAACCAATGCAACAGTCCATCTAAAAAAACATGTTTAAAGGTGTGGTCTACTGTGATATAATATTTAAAGTTTAGTTGATGCGTAATTTAGCTGTGTGGACATAAACAACATCTCTGAATGTAATACGCTCAAAGTTTAATGTAAAGTGAGACATTGGCTTTAACAGCATTAGCTTATCAAAGCCTACAGCGAACAAAGTTTGGGGACTACAAAAAAATACACCCGGGTTAATAAGATCATGAGTTATGTGCATACAGTAGCAAAGGGGTGTGGCCAGATGTGCTATATTGTTATAACAAAGACGCTTCCTGGAGCCATTCCGCAAATCAAAGCACATTATGTTAGCTGACCAATCTGAGCCTCCTGAGGGCGGGCCTTTCAGAGAAACCGTTTCATGTTAGCTGAGTAGCTGTATATAATCAAAGGAAGATATATGAAAAAATCTTGCATAACTGAATCATCAGCACACATTGCTTTACATCTTATAAACACAACCAAGCCTTAAAAATACACTCTGTGCTACCCCTTTAACAAAGGGAAAATTGATTAACTCTACTACCAATATAGTTTAATCATCTTTCTTGCATCCTTACAATAACATTTGTGTAAAAGTTATCCATATTTTTATGCATAATTGTATGTTGTAAATAAATTTAATTTATTGTAGTATTTAAAACTTGTCTTTTTTAGAAGAAAATAAATAATAATTATAATAATAATAACAATAATATAAAAACAAATGATTTATTTAATTGAAATAAAATGAATAAGTTGTATGACTGAATAAATGCCATAAAAAATGTGCTTACATTAATTAAATTATAATCTGTACTGTAGCCGTAACAAACTGATCAAGCGCAGCTCAATCATGCCAAGAAAAAGGTTGTTCAGCTGAAAAAAAAGTACATTTGTAATGTTTAAAGTTCTGATTTTCTCAGATTTTAAAACAAACAAACAAACAAACATATGCACAATACTTTGTGCATTCAAAGTATTTTTAAATTTAATATACTTGTGGTTAAGTTTCTGTAAAGGTACAAGCAATGCAAAATTACTCAAGGGATTTTAACTATTTGTTGAGTAAGATTGCTTTAAGGTATTTTTATATAGAGCTGATTTTTTTCTTTTTCATTGTTACACACACACACAGCTGAAGTCAGAATTATTAGCCCCTCTTTAAATTTTGTTTTCTTTTTTTAAATATTTCTTAAATTATGTTTAAAATAGCAAGGACAATTTCACAGTATGTCTGATATTTTTTTTTTTTCTGGAGAAAATCTTATTTGTTTTATTTCGACTACAATTAAGGCAGTTTTAATTTTTTAAAAGCCATTTTAAGGTCAAAATTATTAGCCCCTTTAAGCTATATTTTTCTGATAGTCTACAGAACAAACGATGGTTATACATTAACTTGCCTAATTACCCTAACCTGCCTAGTTAACCTAAATACCCAGTTAAGCCTTTAAATGTCACTTTAAACTGTATAAAAGTTTCTTGAAAAATATCTAGTCAAATATTATTTACTGTCATCATGGCAAAGATAAAAGAAATCAGTCATCAGAAAGGAGTTTTTAAAACTATTATGTTTAGAAATGGGTTGAAAAAAAAAGTTCTTTCAGTTAAAACGGAAGTTTTGGGAAAAAATAAACAGGGGGGCTAATAATTTAGGGGGGGGGGTAATCATTCTGACTATATATATATCTTTTTTAAAATTTTTAAATATACATACATTTCCTGATGATTAAAATGTAAAATATGACTTCACCCTAAGTTTTTCATAGTTTTTAATTACTCCCCTTTTGTTGTTTTAAACCTCCAAGACCTTCTTTCATCTTTTGAACACAAATTATGATATTTTAAATCCAAGAGCTCTTTCATCTTCCATAGATAGCAACAACAAAACAAACAAAAACCGTTTTAATGACTTTGTTTGCCAATGTTTTCTCTTCTGTGTCATGTTAGGGTGCACATTTACTAGCTCGCAATACGGCATTTGCGTGTTGCACTGCTGTCCTTAAAAGGAACACTTTGGCAAACAAAATCATTTTACAGGTATGTTTTTTTTTTTTTTTTTGGTGCACAAAATTGTTTTTTGAGCTTAATTTGATTACAGTTGAACAACTAAAGTCACATGGCTTGTTCTGAGGATGTTGCTAGTGCCTTTTCTGGACTTTGAGCTCATAGATTTAAAAAAAAAAAATATATATATACATACATACATACATGCATACATATCATAATTTTAAAGATGAAATTTAAAGATGAATTAAGGTCTCAAGGGTATGTAGTTTAGCTCTACATAAATACTTGTTGCATCATTTAAGATAAATAATTAAATAATGCGATTTTAAAATGTTTCAAACCATAATTTTATTACTTTTAAAGAAAAACTTGACACATTTGAACATCAGGGTGTTGTATGTAAATATGCAGCGTTAAAGCTTTGCTTTGCTGTATTTTTTCCCTCTCCTTCAGGCTCAGACTGGTTTCCATGTCATGTCTGAAATTCTACTTCTGTTCCCTCATTACAGCACATGAATGTGTTTGTCACAATATGCTGATTCTCAGGCTCCTCTCTCCCACCTCTGACCTTTCACAGGCCTCCGATTAGTACATCTGATGTTTACTAACAGAACTAAAGTGTCCACTTTGCAGTTTTTCACTGAAAAAAAACAATAGATCTCTGAGGGAAATAGCAACTTGAGCTCTTCTCTGTGTGGAAGAAACAATTATGAGACTTTGCTGATGCATGTTTTCAGACAGCAGTGTGACGGGGTGTGTGTGTGTGTGTGTGTGTGTGTGTGTGTGTGTGTGTGTGTGTGTGTGTGTGTTTGCAGGTGCGATCGCTGCTGCAGTGTTTATAGCATTTCTGTTAGCGCTCTACACTGTTCTGTGGAAATGCATGATTTCACCACCCAAACGGTATGAACCCAACACATTTTTTTTTAATAAGTGACTGTGTGTGTATAGGTTTATGTGATTTACAGGGACATCAAGATTTATAATAGCATTGATATGACTTGGTTATACTCTATTAAGGTGGTTTACAGGGATGCAACTCTTGTCTCTGGAATTCAAAATGCTTAAAAGTTATGCTTAAAATTTTGCCACAGGTTTTCTGTGAGTGTTGTGTTTCAGGGTAGGGGTTAGGTTAGGGCCAAACAATAAACAGTTTATACAGTATAAAATACATTACATCTATGCAGTGTTCCTGTAAACCATGTATACAAGTACTGCATGTGTCTCTGTGTGTGTAAAAGTATGTAAAAAAAGTGACATTTACATTCACTTTTTTTTTTTTTTTTTTTGTAAATTGCAACTTCCCTAAAATTAAACATTTTGTTTTTTATAATTTTTAATTTTAATCTTAATTTTTCCAGGGTATGGTGTGAACACTGTTAGCTTAGCTTAGCATAAACCATTAAATCGGATAAGACCATTGGCATCTCACTCAAAGAAATATTGATCATATTTAAAAGTTGACTCTTCTGTATTTTTATTGTGTACTATAGTTTCTCACCATATTGGCCTAGAAAATAGCAACTTTTCATTTATTTTGTCAGTCTTACTTGAAACAACAGAAGAGTCAAGTTTTAATGGTGCAGTAGGTGATCTGCCTAAATGCTAACAGTTAGCATAATATCTTTGAAACACAATCCCTCCCCTGCCATCCAATTCCACGCCTCTTGAAATCATGAACGCACATTAAAGATGACAGAGACCCACTAGATCATGTCATTCGCCAGTTAGAAAACTTTATAGTACTTTGTAATGCTACAATTTTAAATGGAAAAACTGTATTATATCTATTAGGGGTGTCAAAATTAATTGTTTCTTCGGTGCACCGCGATGCAGACGCGGACAATTTGGTATTGATTCAGTTATAATCATAACCGGTTATTGTTTAGTGATTTAATTTATCTCAAATGTCCTGTCGCGGTAGTTTACTATGGCGAGGGAGGCAAGCATGAGTATTTACAAAGCTTAAAACACAGAAACTGTGCACAATTTAAATGCGTGTGTTTGCTGGACAGTCTTTTACTGACACTTACAGCAGAAGCTGAAATTACGGAGTAACTGAAAGTAAGCGGCATTTCTCTCTCTCCCTCTGTGCACCTTTGACCTGCTGGCATGAGGTAGTTTCCTCTCCTCGGCTGTTAAAGTGATACTTCTGGATACAGACATGAGCATGTTTGCAGAGCAAGTTTTCTCCTTTGCGTCTATCACGGCCGCTGTTATCACCACTACCGCTTAGCCGCGTCACTCATTGGTGAACAGCACCAGACCGTTAGAGCCAATCGCAGCCCTTTCTGTTGAGCACGTGACCAATCATTGGGGTGTAAGAAAGAACTCGCTCGCTGGCCCGGCTCCACAGCTCCCCACCCAGTCAGAAGCTTGGCCCACCCTGGCCCTACATCAGATAACAGCAATTTTTTTCCCGATGCGTTTCATGAGAAAGCAGCATAAGTTGTGATCGTGAGCTTCAAAAAACATGCTTTGGCAAGCCAGACTCCTTTATAATCTTGAATAAAGTATTCCGTTTTAATATTTGTAACTGATTCAGGCTGCAAAAGATGAAAGAGAAACCATTCAGCATAGAGCGCAGGTTTCTGTGCGCATCACGCGTATGAGCACGCATTACCAAATGCACTTCCCTTTAATATAATTTTATGCAGTCGTAATTCATACAATAGGAAGTCTAAAAACACAAACAGTTTAGCAGCACTGAGTGAGATAATCGCGAGGATGTATTGGGCATTACATTTATAGCATTTTTCTCACGGAAAGAGCAAATATTAAGATCACTATCTGTTAATGACGCACAGAAACGGACAAATCACAGGCAGTTTCAGTAGTAAAGTTCATGCAAAGTGCAACATACAAAATTCACAAAAGAGTCCAAAGCACTTTGTTGCAGTTTGTGTCAAAAACATCAATATTTCGACACGTATCCACACATAGGGCTCTATTTTGACGGTCCATGTGCAAAGCGCAAAACGCAGGGCGCAAACACTTTCAGGGCGTGTCAGGACACGTTTTTTTTCTAATTTAAGGACGGAAAATCTGCCTTGCGCCGCGGCGCATGTTCTAAAAGGGTTGAGTTTATTTTCTTAATGAGTTATAGGTGTTTTGAGAATAAATCAATTACAGTCTCATCTCCCATTCCCTTTAAGAGTCAGCTGCGTCGTGCTAAGAGCGCATTCGATATTTACAGGACGCAAAGTAGGTCTAAGTGGGAAAAAAATGAACATTTCACTAGCAAACAGTTAACAGTTTTTAACAGAAAACTGTTAAACAGAGCATCTACTGCGTGGGAATGAGAGATAATGGATCACTTTCACTTTCGCTCTTGGATAGGGAAACCTTTACGCACAGACATCAATTAGTCTATAAATAAATACTTTTGTTTGTTAAGCGCAAATATTCGTTTCAAAACTATTTCTAAATTCAGTTCTAATTTCCAGCAAACGAATAAATGAATAATAATAGCAAAATGTGCTCAAAAACCTGAGTTATATCCTAAAACACATGCTGTGCCCCATATAGTCTAAAACCTGACAGGTGGGCAAATCTAAGCTTGTTTTTAATAAAACAAATATAAATATAAATATGGATATAATAAATAATACTGCTAATAATAATAACATTATACAAAAGCAAATTGTTATGAATGAACTGAAAAAGACTCCCGATAAGAAGAAAACATAAAAGCAGTGGTTTTTCCTATTTATGTAGGCTAGAAAATAATGTTTTGTAATATTTTAATCCTTTATATTTATATCCTATATCTATACTTATTATATCCTATATATATCCTTAATATTTACATTTTTTCATATGTAAAGATATTTGCCTATTGCTCTCTTGTGCGTATTAAGCAGTGCGTAAGCGAGGCGCAACTCTGCGCCGGAGTTTAGACCGGGTTAGTTTTGGTCTAATGAAAAATCTATTATAGATTCTCAAAATAGCAATGCACCAGCGGTCTGCCTCAGAACGCCTTCCTTTTTAGACCAGAACGCCTATGGGCGAAAAAATGAGCGCTAATGCATTTGCTATTTAAACAGTGTAGCGCAACGCCTCAAAACGACTCTTGCGCCAAGCTGAAACTACCAAAAGACTGCTGCTCCACGCCTTGCGCCACACTGCGCCGGGTGTATGATAGGGCCCATAATCTTGCTTTTGCTTTGCTCTCTCTAAACGCATGCTCTTCTCTTGACGCGCGCTGCTTCGTGTCCTTCATCTGTATAAACAATATCGAGAGGTTAGTAAGTGAACTCATTTCAATATCACTGATTTAATTAATTAAATAGGAAAGCCGTTTAAAGTGCTGTCGATTGACGTGTTTTCCTTTTTCCCTTTAAATCTCTCTAATTATCATATGTGATCTCCTCTATTATTGAACCTTTTAACTGATCAGGGAAAAACGTCAAAATCATACACAAGATATCCTAAACTGTTACTATTCACTGTTTTGGTTAACAATAGTGCAATGCAATATTAAAAATTCAGAATTCAATAATGAATAGAATAAATATTGATAATTCAAGATGTTTCAGGGAGCAGGGGGACGCACACACACAGAGCACTATGATAAAGCATGTGAAACGCCTTGTGTGTGTCGATTAAAACATGTTATATGCGAAATAAACTCTGATTTTTTTTTTTTTTGATTAGGCTATAAATGGTAATGTATTATCTACCACTAATAATTAGGCTAATATGCAAAGAAAATCTGCTATTCAAAAATTAGTTCATGTAATTAAAAATACTAATGTCCATATTGGTTCTGGTGCAATAAATAATAATTAAAATTAACATTAAGATTTTTTTTTAAAATCACAAAATATAGAAAATTGTATGGAATATTGATATTTTGATATGGTTGATATTTTTTGAAGGTATCATCTCAAAGTTGTAAATTCCAGCATAGTGACAACACTACAGTTATTGTAAAGATGCATAAAAAACAATATGGGTGATTCTATTGCATGTATATTTTACATTTATAAAAAGTTAAGGAATAAAACTCTTTAAAAACAGCAATTATTTCCAGTATCTTATAGAGCATATTTATCTTTTATAATTCATTTTGCTAAACATAAATAATTAATTGTTTTAATTTTAGGGAATAAAAGTTTTTTTTTTTGTCAACTCTGTCATGAATGATTTTAGTAATGTTTAGAAATGATAATAAATCATAGCCAGAAAAATCCTAATGGGTTTTTACTAAATTGACTGTAACAATTCATAGTTTTACAACTTTGTAGCCAAACATTCTACTTGCTATAACTACAAAGATCACATAATACTAATAAAATGGGGATTAAAATATTTTTAATTTGTCCAATATGTGATTAATGAAATATTCAGTTTTCCTTTTGTAATTGTGGTAATAGTATTGGCAGTTTACAGTTTAAACATTTAAAATTAAAATATTGGTGAATTTTTTTTAAGAAAAGTAAAATAAATTATTTTTGATTGCACAATGATGGAAAAATACACTGACTAATTCGAACATTAAGAATTCATGATTTTTGGTAATATGATCTTTGAAAATGATTAAGACATTTTATAAATAATCAAAAATGTAAGATGTAACAATTTTTTACAAGCTAGAAAAAGGATAACCGTGGTCACTACAGTATGTACCTGCAACTATAGAATCACCCATATAGTTCATGGAGAGCAACATGTTTTTCTGGAGTTTTCTTACAAAACTTGGCAAACATCACTTAAGCAAGCAAAGACTGAGATAAATATGATCTGCAGTACAAATAATAGTTTTTAAATAAAAGTTAGTTTGCTCTTATTAAAATGACAGTGAACATTTAAAAAGATAAATACACTACTTTTAAAATGCTATAAATTATTTTATTACTTTTAAAATAATTGTTGTGTAGGTTTACACCTCTAATATCTAGCACGTCTTTAGTTATGTAGTTAGCAATCTAAACTTGTCATAATGTGCAATATTTCATGCACGCAAGGTCTCTCTCACATGATTTGTCTACAATGTCTAAAGCGACTATCCGTATGCTCAGTGGTTGGCTGCATAGGTGCAGGAATTACACTTATTACTAAGCCATACTTGCATGCTATTTCAGACAGAATATTCAAAGTAGTATGGTGAACAATATAGAGAGCGCAACGCAGGTTGTCATTGTTCAAAAATGAACCAATGTGTTGTGAATATAAAACCTCACCAATGTAGACTAGGCTGAATAGTGCTGTTTAATTTGTTTTGTTGTTAAACTAAACAAGAATAACTTATGAAACTGAAAATAGTCACATCAGTCTTTCACTAAGAGATTTCAGTGGCTGAACAACACTTCTGTGCATATAACCAATTTGTAACAACAAAAAATCTACATCAGCTGACTAATGACTAAATGACTAAAATAGTATTCAAACAACATTAGCTGTCTAAAACAAAACCTTCACCCATGGTGTCGTGAACGGCTGCAGATGTACAAATCTACATTTGCTGACAGATTTTTTAGCACTACCTATCAGAATTATCGAAAATGTCAGCCCAACAATAATTAATTGGATGAACATTTTTTAGTTTTATGCCTCACCCAGAATATAAAAATCTAATAAATACATTTAGATAATTTATTTTAATCAGTACTATTGGAATGTGAAGAGACTTTAAACCAGCACAAAAAAAAACAAACAACAAAAAAAGAAAATTCTGAAGACAATTATCTACTGCAGCTTTAAATGGCCAAAAAATGTTTGTTTTTTTATTTAAAGCTTAGAGCGCTCTCACTAGGAGATTGTCTGAATGGCTAAAAGATGAAACATAACTAATTAAAAATTATAACTATTAAAAATAAAGTGTTTCACATACAAGGCTTAAAGGTGCCGTAGGCCCAAAATGTGAGGGCCCTTGAATTGTTGTAACTTTGCGTCCCTGTCAACAATGAACAATGACAGCCTCGCTAGACTGTTTACCATGCTACTCTGAATATTCGCTCTGAAATAAATGTGGCCAAACACTAACTACATTTCTAACTGGCGAATGACATGAACTTGTGGTCTGCTTTCATGTCTCAGTGCACGCTCTGAGACATGATATATGCTAAGCGGTTAGCATTTCGAAAGATTACCTACTGCACCTTTAAGGCTAATCCAGAATAACTGCATGTCGTCTTAACTGTAAATATCTTAGAAATGACAAATATGTCTCTTTCAATGTTTTGTTTCAAGATGAAAACCAGCGAGTTTTTTTGAGTCCTTTTTATAAAAGAGCCCTAAGTACCTTATTTTAACTAAAGCTTATACTTTGATTATGCTCGGTTTATGAAACCAGGCAGTAATGTTTTGATAATTAAATGAATATGACTCATTAATTCATAAATAAGATAAATTAACTTTTTTAATTAGAATCTTACAAACTTTTCAAATGTTCTATATTAAAACATACAGAAATTATAATGATCAAATATATAGTAAATTATGAAAAAAAATCCCGAAAGAAATAAGCCAACAAACCAAGTATGTATATATATATATATATATATATATATATATATATATATATATATATATATATATATATATATATATATATATATATATATTTACATCAAGTTAAAGTCAGAATTATTAGACCCCCTGTTCATTTTTTCCCCGAATTTCTTTTTTAACAGAGAGAAGATTTGTTCAACACATTTCTAAACATAATAGTTTTAACAGCTCATCTCTAATAACTGATTTATTTTATCCTTACCATGATGACAGTAAATAATATTTGACAAGATATTTTTCAAGACACTTTTATACAGTTTAAAGTGACATTTACAGGCTTAACTAGGTTAATTTGGTTAACTAGGCAGGTTAGGGTAATTAGCAAGTTATTGGATAATGATGGTTTGTTCTGTAGACTATTGAAAAAAAAATTGCTTAAAGGGGCTAATAATTTTGTCCTTAAAAATGGTGTTTAAAAAATTTATAACTGCTTTTATTCTTGTCGAGATTAAACAAATAAGACTTTCTCCAGAAAAAAAAACCCAAAAAAACATGATCAGACATACTGTGAAAATTTCCTTACTCTGTTAAACATGATTTGGTAAATATTTAAAAAATAAAAAATTCAAAGTGGAGCTAATAATTCCGACTTCAACTGTATAGGCTAAACACTGTATAAGATTTGGAGAACCACTTTAAAATCAAATAAGTATTGTGACATCAAATGCATATTACATATTCATCAAACATTGATCAAAAAATGCAAGATGAACAATATTCTAAGATATGTGTTAAAATTTATGAACATTTTTCAATTTTTATGCAGAGTTTGACAGCTGTTATGAAATATATACAATGTCTGTGCAAATGTATGGTGCGGACACTCTTATTAGATTCCAAACAATTCAGATTATGTGCATATGCATTTATTTAAACAAATTAATGGTGAAATATTAAACAAATGTCATATTCATTCATTCACAAGACTTAGCTTTACTAAACACAAATGCACCGCTTGTGTGTTTTGGTTTTAAAAATCATCCTCAGTCGAAGACCAATTTATAAATTTTTTTCTTTCTTCTTTTTTTTTGTCTGGAATGATGCATATATTTTCACTAGTTACTGTATTTTGCATAATTAAGTTAACAAGACAAGTTAATTAGACAAGTTATTGGACGATAGGGATTTTTGTTCTGTAGCCATTATAAAATATCTTAAGTGGCTAGTAATATTTACCCATAGGATTTATGAATTTATTTGTTTGTTTATTTATTCTCTCAAATACTGTGAAAAAATTCCTTTCATTGTCATAATCATAATGCATTTAAATCATAGTGTTGAACTTTTTATTTTGTCTCCCTGTCTCTTGCTAGGAGGAAAAAAAGAGCAAGTTTGAGGGTTCACGAGCAGAGGTCTCTTACATGCTGACTTCCACCTGCCCAGAGTTACTCATCTTAGGTCAGATCTGTATCAGCCGCAGCTTTAATGTCTGTTTGGCTGATCACTACACATTATCCACTGTCCCATTTGAAAAATAGTTCTGAAAATCTGTGATTTGGGCATTCAACTGAAAACTGTGTGTGTGTGTGTGTGTGTGTGTGTGTGTGTGTGTGTGTGTGTGCAGGTGCATGCGTATGTTTAAAGGAAATGACAAAGGGATGGTTCACCCAAAAATGAAATTTACTCATTTACTCCCATTCGGAATGTTTCCAACACATTTCAGTTTCTTTCTTAAAATACAAAGGAAGGTATTTTGAAAAAATGTAAAAATTAGCAGCCATGACGTCAGTAGTTCCCCCACCCCTACTATGGATGGCAATGGCTGATGATTTCACACACACATACACACACATCTTCTTTTTTTATCAAACAGAAAATAAGAAAAAACACATTTAATACAACTTAAGGGTGTGTAAAAGTAAATTATTTTTAAAATGAACTGTTCCATCCATTAAACGTGCTCTTGAAGCGTGTATAAATATATATGATTTGGAAGAGTGACCAAGACATAAATGTCCACTAGATGTCACTAGATTTGTTCACTTTTCACTCAACGAAACTAGGAAATCAGCCAAAAGTTCTTCATTCTTTAGCCCATATGTTTTTTATCTTCGTAAACTTGCCTGTTTAGGACTTTTATTTGATTTTATTGCCTATATATGCTAATTAACACACAAAAGATAACACCTTTTATAAAACTAGACGTTTGTTTTTCTCCAAACGTCCCCTTTGGCCAGGTGAACTCTGCACCAGTGAATGAGTGCATGCGTGTGTGGGTGTGAGAGAGCGAGTTTGTGAGATATTTGCCTTGTACAGCAGTATTGGTTAGAGAGAACAGCACATTTCTGGGTTAAAGTCTTTTTGGGTACGTGTGTGTGTTAATGTAAGAAAAGGGAGCTACAGATTGCACATTTTTATTCTAGATAATATACCCGTTTGCACAATAGCTGTACGCGGTTATAGATATTTTACTTATGTCATGGCTTTTTTATTAGCGGTTTTCACTGTGAATATCTGACTTTTATTTTGGATTAAAGTGTGTCGATGTAATCCAGTATGCAAATGTGTACTTTGGTTAAAGACGAGTTTGTACAGTTGTTTTAAACTAATACGTTAGATGGCTTCAGAATGAAAATGTTGCTAGCTTTATGCTTTCCAATTTCCAAACCTGCATTGTGTTAATCTTCAGAAAAAATATGAAGATGTTTTTAATGAATTGTGAAAGATTTCTGTCCCTTCATAAAAATTACCGCACTACAGTAATACAATTAATAGTAATAATAATGAATTAAATTCATTAATAATACGATTGTGGCTGCTGTGCTGACTGTCTAGTGAAATAAAGGACATTTATTCCAGAGCCCAACATCTGGAGCTTAAGCGTTAATTTAAAATCTTTAAAAGTTCCTTTAAAGACAGTCTTTAATATTTGAAATCATTTAAAAAAATGCAATAATTTACTACACTCACCGGCCACTTTATTAGGTACACCTCTCTAACTGCTCATTAACGCAAATTTCTAATTGTCATGGCAGCAACTCAGCAGGTAGGCATGGTTGAGACGATTTGCTGCAGTTTAAACAGAGCTTCAGAATGGGGAAGAAAGGTGATTTAAGTGACTTTGAATGTGGCATGGTTGTTGGTGCCAGACAGGCTGGTCTGAGTATTTCAGAAACTGCTACTGGGATTTTCACACACGACCATCTCTAGAGTTTACAGAGAATGGTTATAAAAAATTAAAATATCAAGTGAGCGGCAGTTCCGTGGGCGCAAATGTCTTGTTGATGTCAGAGGAGAATGGCCAGACTGGTTTAAGCTAATAGGAAGGCAACAGTAACTCAAATAAACACTCGTTATAACCAAGGCATGCAGAAGAGCATCTCTCAATGCATCACACATCCAACCTTGAGGCAGATTGGCTACAGCAGCAGAAGACCACACCGGCTGCCACTCCTGTCACATAAGAACAGAAAACTGAGGCCAAAATTTGCACAGGCTCACCAAAATTGAACAATAGAAAATTGGAAAAACGTTGCCTGGTCTGATAAGTCTCGATTTCTGCTGCAACATTCAGATGGTAGGGTCAGAATTTGGTGTCAACAACATGAAAGCATGGATCTATCCTGACTTGTACCAACGGTTCAGACTGGTGGTGGTGGTGGTGTAATGGTGTGGGTGATATATTCTTGGCGCTCTTGGGCCCATTATTACCAAATAAGCATTGTGTTGATGCCACAGCCTACCTGAGCATTGTTGCTGACCAAGTCCATCCCTTTATGACCACAGTCTGCCCATCTTCTAATGGCTACTTTCAGCAGGATAACATGCCATGTCAATAAGCACGAATCATCTGACTGGTTTCTTGAACATGACAATGAGTTCACTGTACTCAAATGGCCTTCACAGTCAGCAGAACTCAATCCAATAGAGCTCTTTTGGGATGTGGTGGAACGGGAGATTCGCATCATGGATGTGCAGCCGACAAATCTGCAGCAAATGCGTGGTGCTATCATGTCAAATGGACCAAAATCTCTGAGGAATATTTCTAGTACCTTTTTGAATATATGATATGAAGGATTAAGGTGTGTATTCATGACAAATGCAGTATAACAGTTTTTTTTTAATATATTTTATTCATAAAATTGCCTGTGACAAAAATAAAACGCTATTTTCATTGAACAGTGTGAAATCATTACATTTATTCCACAATAAATATCCTTAAAACATTTATTTTTAACATATAAAAAGTTTTACCTTGATTGCCTCTGAAAATGTTTTTCCAACATTTATTAAAAGAGAAATTGTAAAAGTGCTCGATGGCTCCTTCAACAGTAAATGGTAAACTTTAAACACACAAGCTGTAATGAACATTCAATGCGGTTTGTTTTACACAAGGTAGAAATACACACAGTGCATTTAATACATAGTAATGCTTATGATAATACTCTCTCTATACTGGAGTGTTTGAGTTGCAGTTTCCTGTTCTCAAGGCTGTAAGTGTTTCCGTCATGAACAAGACCATTTCAATCATGTGAAACCTGAACGACAAAATTAAATAACAAATATTACATCATAAAAAAGTCAAACAATTGTGCTCTACTGTAGTGATTTCCTTCATTGTGAAATGGTGGAATCAGCTTGTATCTGTTATCACTTTGCCTCAGGTTTGACCTGGGCAACATAATCACCGGTACGAATGATGGTGAAAGATCGACAAGCTGAATATGTCCCATCTTCAGAACAGCAGTAGCGCAATGCTATCAGAGAAGTCCATGTGAAACGCATAGAGCTGACAGAGCAGGTTCACATTCTGCTTACAGCGTTTCATCGATGGCATGTGATTGGCTGCTTTATTTCCCTTAGAGACTCGCATGCATTTACAATAGTGGCATTCATGACTTCCAGTTCAGTATAATGATTGAGGTAAATAAACTCGAAGAAAGTTTTAGGGCTACAACTTGGAGATATCCCATTCGGTGGGCATTTGGGTGGTTTCAGGCATAATCACTGCCATTATTAGGACTGACGGCTCTTCTGGAGGGCTCGAAGGCTCTACAGGGAAACTTGAAGGCTCTGCAGGGATTACGCCATTGGACTTTTCATGGTTTTCAGGCAAACTTGCAGGCTCTACGTGGATTTCGCCATTAGATTTTTCATGGTTTTCAAAGCAAACGTTGTCATATGTAGCTTTACTGTTGAGCTCCATCTCTTTTTCTTGTTCTTCTTGAATCTGCAGCAGAAGTGCGTTGTTCACTCCAGGACCTGGGAAACACACACACAGTCCTTTTTATTAGTTAAAGTCCCATTGAAATCAAAATGTAGTTTTAGACGTTAGTATCAGTATTTTAATCTCCATGTCTACTAAAGTGTTTTATTTTTTTCTTGAGCTAAGAAATTGTTTTTTGTTGTTGTCAATGGTAGCTCAATGTTCATAAATGTCTTTAGTAAATGCACACCCTGATCGTATGCGGTAGACACAGGCGAATAAAGTCATTTTTAAATTGTTTTAGTGTACAAAAGTGTTCTTGGAGCTTCGTATAATTAGTTGAACCACTGCAATTCACATGGAATAATTTGACAATGTTTTTGGTGTTGCACTCTATGATCCTTAAATAGTATCTTATTACGTCTTGATTTTTGTTTTAAATATGCCAGTCAAGACTTTTTATATATGAATAAAGGTAATGACAGTCATTAAGTGACCTATCTACAGTAAAGGTCAAGTGAGTGACGGTTTAGTTTAATAACTTACCAAAGTAACTGAGCAGCACAGGCAGAAATATGAGGCCATGGGCCATGCCGAGAAGAGTGATGACCAGATTGAGTCTGAAGAAGAAGATCTGGATGAGCTGAGCTTTAGCAAACGCCAAAACAACAATTCCGGGCAGATTGGTCATCGCAACACCAGCAAACACCTGAGAAAGACAAGGGATTTAAGAAATTTTTTTAAACTACAGTAGTAGTTTTAAAATTTACAGTAGTAAAGACATTTTTTTGCTCAAATTGTTATCCTTTGTGATTCATTAAATGCAAGTAAAAGTGTCACTCAGAAATATCTTAAAAATAGCCAGATAAAATTTACATTGTAAAGAAATGTATCATTCCTATTGTTTTCTGCATTGTATTACCGTGTATGTATTTATGTATGTATATTCAAACTCAAAAAAGTTGTTTCATTACCCTTTAAAAAAAAATTTGTTGAACAAAAGAGTGTTTTTTTGTGGCATTTTAATTAAGGCAAGTTTATTTATATAGCACATTTCATACACAGTGACAATTCAAAGTGCTTTACATAAACGGGAATAAAAGAGAGAGTTATAAATAAAATAAAAACAAATAATATAAAAACAGATAAAAGCAGCATAAAGACAGTTTTTCCATATTCCAAAACACTGGTGTATCAAATTTTCTCATTTTATTTGGGACTTCCCTATTCTGGTGTGTATATATATATATATATATATATATATATATATATATATATATATATATATATATATATATACATACATACACACACACACACACACACACACAAAAACAACAGTTCTGTCTAGTTATCGAATCTAATTTGGCTCATAGCAGTGTGATATTCTGCAATAACAGCACTCTTACAGCCTCTTCACCTTTGTGTATTACTCCGCCCACAGAGTGACAGCAGATCGATAAACTCACAACAGTTTGACAAATATTGCATCTAATAGACAACATAATGTCATTTTAAGGATAGTGCCTATTTTAAAATATATATATTTTCAGACAGACAAAGCGTCGGTTTTAGCCGGTTTTAGCCTTAGCCTATTAGCCTAAGACGGTAGACTTTGTCTATCCACGAGATGACGCCAGTACTGCATAATAAGCCCTTGCTTAGAAGATTAAAACTTCATGTTTTCTAACATGAAGATAGAAACACAGCAGATCAAATCATTATTAAACTGGTAAGTGTTATTGTAAGTCGATCTCATTCTTTTGTATAGATTGCAACTTTGCAGTTTATTTATAAGGACTGTACCTATTTTAAAACAGTTACTTACTTCCTGTCCCGGTTCTCAAAAATGTTAAAGAGACCTCACCCCCGAACACCCCCACCTTATCGCATACACAACAGCAGTCTAGTAGTTATTGCCCTGTTTTTTGGGGCGGTTAATTATTGTGATATCCCATTTGCAACAGAGAAATACTGTAGAGTAACACTGTAAGAAGATATCTCTGTAGACTGATGGCATTTCATGTCAAGTTCAGCCTTATAATCTTAAAATGTGAGCAAAATCAGCTGTTTTGTCATCACTTTATTCATTATGCTTGAGAGTCATTTAAACACTAGCTCTAAAGTAGAAAGAATTAGTAACAGCTCCTGCTGTTTTGACGTCAGCTGCAGATGCAGATGCATGCCTCTCGCATAGTGTACATATTTATATATATATATATATATATATATATATATATATATATATATATATATATATATATATATATATATATATACTCTGTATAGGTTTATATAGAGTGTGTATATACTTTCAGATACTGTATATACTTGTTTCATGACCCTTTAAAATAATTTGTTAAACAAAATAAGTATTTTTGTCATTCTTTAGTAGGACTCTGGTACATCTTTATATGTTACTTTCGAATTCTTGATGTGGTCTTTAAAAATGTGTCAATGAAAAAGAACTTAAACTGTGACTTAAACTGTTTTTAGACGTGCTTAAACTAAAAAAAACATAACAGAAAAGGTCCCTTGTGATTCATTCATGACGTGCAAGTAAACACTGAGTCAAAAAAATATTTATAGGCATCTGTAAATATCTGTGTCTTATTAAGCTAAACAATTGGCCTGCGCAAGAAACTGCTCATTTTGTTTCACTATTTATATTAATTCATTGTTGTTGGCCTCTCAAAGTGCCGGCAGCTATTGACATGCAATTTGTAAAATCATATTAAGGATCACAGTTTCAGATACAAAAAATCTTCTTCAATGTTTTACAAAACAAGTAAACCAAAAAAAAAATCATCACATTTTGGAAAATGACTTTTAGAATACACTAATATTTTTAAATATACAAAAGGTTTAGAATATTGGTAGTACTCACCGCACTGCCCATGTTAGCTGTGGCTTCCTTTGCTCTCTCCACTTTTGTGGGGCGAACGCTTAAAGCAAATGAGCGTGTTGTATGAGACACAAACTCCACTGATATACCAACAGCCTGCGAAACAAACTGTGTCTTAATAATCGAGCTTCACTTATGCTTTTATGAAACACATTTAAGTAGTCACGTTATGATGGCACTTCATAATCATATTGTCACAATGTGGTTTAAAAGCACTCTATGCTAATTATATTTAGATGGAGTTAGAGTTTATGATTCATGTTGCTGCTTTCTAAAAAAAAAAACTATATATATACATCTTAAAATAAAAAAAATGACTGTTTAAATGTAATTTGGTGAATATTTGTGTTTTATTTTTTCATAATTTAGCATAGTTTTTAGCTTAAGTAAATGTATAAAATTAGTAATTTTATAATTGCTTATGTTGTCTTTATAATATGGTTATTTCTAATAATTTATAATCAATATGTGAAAAGGTATCAGTTTGGAAATTTGGTTTCCTAATATGGATGTCGATGGTTACAGGTTTCCGACATTTTTCTAAATATCTTCTTTAGTGTTCAACAGAAAAAAGGGTCACACTTTATTTTGATTTTCCATCTGTTGAATTTAGGTTACATTGCGTCTACATGGCAACTTTTTTTTTATTTTTAACTTGAATGTTTATTTTTTATGAACTGTATGTGTTTATTAGACACACTCACCGTCACCAGGTTAATAAGTGACACGGCGTTGAAGTCGATGCCCCAAAGGGTCATGACGCCAACTGTGTCCACAGTGATCATCACTATAGTGAGCAGGTTCAGAAAGCCGGATCTCAGGTCCATGCCAAGCAGAATACAACACACCACGAATGTGGGCAGCAAACACACGGCGATGTTGAACAAACCCTCATTCACGATGTTCAGGTACTGCTCGTAATACACATACGTCACACTGCAAAATAAAAGACAGCATGTGTTTTACTTGTATACATACGCTGTAAAAAGTCTTTTTCAGTTGAATAAAATGAACTTTATACAAGTCGAGTCAAACCGACTAAAAATAGTATGTTACCTTAAAAGTATTTGGTGGAATGCTTTGGGTCTTATATTTTTTAAAGCATATATATATATATATATATATATATATATATATATATATATATATATATATATATATATATATATATATATATATATATATATATATATATATATATATATATTATTAAATTGTTTTCTTTTTATAATATATCCCAAATGACGTTTAACAGAGCAAGGAAATGTTCACAGTATGTCTGATAATAGTTTTTCTTCTAGAGAAAGTCTTATTTGTTTTATTTCGGCAAGAATAAAAGCAGTTTTTAATTTTTTAAGAACTGTTTTAAGGTCAAAATTATTTGCCTCTTGAAGCTATGTATTTTTATCTATAGTCTACATATAGTCAAACCTGACTAGTTAACGTAATTAGCCTAGTTAAGCCTTTAAATGTCACTGTATAGAAGTGTCTTGAAAAATATCTAGTCAAATATTATTTACTGTCATTATAGCAAAAATAAAATAAATCACAAATAATCACACACACATATATGCATATATATATATATATATATATATATATATATATATATATATATATATATATATATATATATATATATAATATTTTAAAATTAATATTTGAATCTATTTCTCCGTAAATATATGCAATGTATTTTAGTGCATTTAAACAGAAGAGATTTATTAAACAAATATATTTATTAAAATATTTTTTTTTGTCACCAAACATATTTAGATTGAAAAAATACGTTTTTAAAATTATTTTGCTTCTCTTGATTTTTTTTTAAATTTGTATTTAATATTTTTCTATAACATATAAATTTGGTTTTATAATTCTGACTTTAATTGTATGTATGTATATATATATATATATATATATATATATATATATATATATATATATATATATATATATATATATATATATATATATATATATATATATAAATTCAAACAAGAAAAGAGAAAAGATTTACTTTATAATGCTTTAATTCTTACAGTAAGTGTGTTTAGATACAGTCATGAAAATGTAGGTTACTCTCCTTCATAGTATTATATTACTTGCTAGTACACTTCATTAAAACATATTCTAAGATTTTTAGTACATTTTTAATGTGCATTCAGTTTCACATAGACAGAACTTAAAGTGAACAACGACAAGTGCTACTTTTAAAATAACAGTGTCCTATTAAAAGAAGCATATTAAGTAGCTCAAGGATCCGTTATGCAGTTTTGTCATTTATGAAGTAGCTCAAGGACACACTATCATTCAGTATTATTACATGCGCTGATTATCGCTTCTTATCTTATCACAGAGAAGAAACAGCAAGGGTAAGGATGGTAAATCCAGAGAGATAAGTGAGGATTAGAAGGGGACACCTACGTGTAAGGGAAGACCTCAAAATCTGGAGAGGTGTCGTTGAGTTTCCTCATGGCCATGGTGATGTTATGGGCCAGTTCTCTGGCTTTCTGCAGCGCTCCGGTGTACTCCTGCGAATTCACCAGAGGAGTGTGATAGGCCATGAACCGAGTAGCTGCAACACACACACACACATCATTAACTATGAACTCAGCAATAATAAAATGCTGAAAAACCTATATAAGTTGAACAAATATTCTTGTTGGGATTTTCTTATGACATAAATACACTTTAATAAAGAACTATTTCAAAACCCAGTCAACTTACAGAATGGACGACGTTGACTAATGAACACAAATATATTTAACATTATAATTTTTTTTGTGAAGTTCGTGCCAACTAAAATTGTGGAAGAGAATCGCATTTTAGTGATTAGCTAGTAGCATTTATTAACAGTCATCTCAAATACAGTAAACAATTTACTAAATAAGGACTATTAGTACAACAACTTTGTGAGTTCATCGACTTGATGAATCAAGACAACTGTTAGCATTGTAGCTTAGCCTATTTCCCTGCTGAAAAAAACAGCTTAAACCAGCCTAAGCTGGTTGGATGGTTTTATCTGGTAGACCAGCTTGGTTTTAGAGGGATTTTGGCCACTTCCAGACTATTTTCCAGCCCGGTCTTAGCTGTTCAGGCTGGAAAATGACCAGCTAAAACCAGCTTGACCAGCCTGGTTTAAGCTGGACATAGCTGGTTTTGGCTGGACTCCCAGCCTGGCTAGGCTGGTCAAGCTGGTTTTAGCTGGTCATCTTCCAGCCTGAACAGCTTAGACCAGGCTGGAAAAGGCTGGAAACCAGCCTGGAAGTGGCCAAAACCCCTCTAAAACCAGCTAAAACCAGCCAACCAGCCTAGGCTGGTTTAAGCTGTTGTTTTTTTTTTCTCTCAATATGGTTAATAAACTACATAGGGAGACTTAACATTTTAATGACTACACTTTAGTTTAAGAGTAAAGCAGAGTGTGAAACACTGAAAAGTTCACATAGTCAGGTCTTGAACTACACTGAAGTGAGTACACTATATGTGCAAATGTTGAGCAGTGAACAGTTCCCTAGGACTAGAACTACAACAAAAATGTCAATTTACATGTTAGACAAAATGAAAATCACTGTAGCTATTATAGCTTAGCAACAAATAAGAGAATTAATGATTAGTAATTTTTAATTTAGTAGTTAAACTGGCTATTTTTACATTGTGTTTAACTAAAAAAAGGAATAGAACCACAATACATTCCAGTGCTTGATTAACCGAGACAACTGCTGTAGTCATTAGCATTTTAGTAACAGACAATTTAAAAATTTAGGAATAAAATAAAGTCTGTAGCTTTCATATTTCATTGAAATAAATAAATCATACCTTAAATAACTGCTATTCACTGTAGCTTAGCATCTAAGCAAGTTAGAGGAATTAGCATTTTAGCAACTGACAGTTTATAATTTTGGAGTAAACCTGGGTAAGTAGCTTTGTCGCATTTGTCCAGACAAATAATACCTCAAACAACTGCTGAAGTCACTTTAGCTTAGCATCTTATGTAAGTTAAGTGAATTAGCATTTTAGCAACTGACAGTTTCAAATTTTGGAGTTAAACAGGCGCTGTAGCTTTGTCACATTGTTCAGTCAAATTATTCATAGGCTACCTTAAACATTAGGACTAGGACTAAAACTAAAAGTTTACATGTTTGACAAATTGACAATTGCCGTAGCCAATGTAGCTTAGCATCTTTAACAAATTAGTTTATGTAAATTAACATTTAATGGTGCCCTGCTGAAAAAAAAAACAGCTTAAGGTTTGAGCTGGTTGGCTAGTTTTACTAGGTAGACCCGCCTGATTTTAGAGGGGTTTCTAGGCTAGTTTCAGATATTTACAGCCCGGTCTTAACTAGTCAGGCTGGGAAATGACCAGCTAATAACCAGCTTGGTTTAAGATGGACACAGATGGTTTTGGCTGGTCTCCCAGCTTGCCTAGGCCCATCAAGCTGGTTTTAGCTGATCTCCCATCCTGACCAGCTAAGACAAGTTTGGAAATGTCTGAAACCAGCCTGGAAATGGCAAAAAAAACATCTAAAACCAGGCTGGTCAACCAGCTAAGGTTGATTAAAACTGTTTTTTTTTTTTTTTTTTTTTCTCAACAGGGTGGGTTTTTGTTTAGGGGTAAAACTGGCTATTTGTACACAAAGGAAGTGCAAACATTTCACTAAATAAGGAATAAGACTAACACAAGAATGTGTATTGCTGTGTGAATGTGAATTAGACATTAGCATTTTAGCAACCGCCAGTTTAAAATAACGTTGTAGCATTGTCACATATATCTATTTGTTACATTAAACAAACAAAATGCATGTATCTTACCTATTATTTCCCCAGTTTCATTGTCTCTAATCACAGCTTTATCATAGGCTCCCAAACCACTGGAAATGAAAGAACATTTTTTTAGTAAGTGGCAAGTGCATTATTATAAAGGTGTTTATCTATACTGGATGGAAACCTTCAGTGTTCAGTTGGTTCAGACTTAATTAATTTGCTTTTCTTACCCTTTTGGACACTGCAGGTCAGGTCTGTTGCTCAGAAAATCTGGCAGAAATCTGTTGAATTCTGAAACATCAGGCCGCAGTACACCATTTTCAGGTTTGCCCATACACTTCTTGAGACAGACACCGGCTGTCAAAGAACATTAAGTTTTAGATCTCCAAAAGAAAACATTGCATTGTACCATTTCAATAAACGGCAACACCTGAGGTGGACACTGCTCAACATTTTTCACTTACTCTCATTGGCAGGACAAAATTCATCTTTGTTTGGACCAAATGTGTAAAGGCGACAGCATCTGGATCCAGGGTTCAGCCAGTCAATATAGTCATCCACCCAAGAGGATGCTGGGATAGCCAGATAAGATCTAAAAAATCAGAAACATTTAGAAGAAAATCCTGCAAGTAAACCTTTGAATGATAAGGTTCTATCTGACATATTTGTCAAAATTTAGTTATTGACATATTCTTATTAAATGACAGCTTATTTACATTATGGGATGTTTTTTTTTTTTATAAGTTCTTTACATTTTAGGACTTTTTATATTAAAAAAAAAACAAAACAAATGTCGCACACATACTGTTTGCTATGGAATGAAAAAACTTAGCTCATTATCTCAAAATCGCAGATAGAACCTTATAATTCCATGGTGACGATATTTAAAGCGATACGATTTTGCTTTTGGTTAGTATTAATAGTATCGATATGTTGTCCCTTTTTTGCCCTTTAAATATCCCTATAAAATAATGGAGGTAATCTCCCTCAGAGTTATTGGAGGTTTAGTTAACAAGGGAAGAAATGTGGAAAAATATCAACTTGGAAACTGTTGTGCTAAATAATTGTTTAATTGCTGTAATTTACCCTCAAGATGTGTTAGCGAACAGTTAAAATTAGCATAACATTTTTGCTTTAATAATAAAAAAGATTGGAAAAGAGTCTATTCTGATCTTTAAAAAAAGGGTGGCATGGTGGTTCAGTGGTTAGCACTGTCGCCTCACAGCAGAAGGTTGCTGGTTCGAGTCCTGGCTAGGTCAGTTGGCATTTCTGTTTGGAGTTTGCATGTACATACTGTATAAGTGAAATGGATGAACTAAAATTGGCCGTAGTGTATGAGTGTGGGGATGTTTTCCAGTACTGGGTTGCGACTGAAAGGGCATCCACTGAGTAAAACATATGCCAAAATCGTTGGCGTTTCATTTCGCTGTGGCGATCCCTGATAATTAGGGACTTTGCAGAAAGAAAAATTAATGAATGAATGATTTTATACTTTTAATGTTGTGGTATCGGAAATGGTATCGAATATAGATATTTTTCAAGGTATCGTATCAAAGATAGAAATTCCAGTATCATGATTGAGATCAGCAAGTTTTTTTTCCTAAATAAACTTTTACTTTACCCAAAAAAGACCTTAAAATTGCTAATTAAAGTGATAAAAAATTACACTAAAGATTTTTTACATCATTACGAAAGTTTTCTTTTTATCTTTTCTATTAGCTTTACTCCAAAATATGAAGCACTTTTTAAATATATGAACCATAAATTAAAATATGTTTCAGACTGAGATAATAATAACCAAATTAGCATGTAAAATGGAAATATTAAGTCTTATTAATAACATAATTATATTATATGACTATATTATTTATAAATCTTATTTATTTAAAAATAATTTATTCATGTGGTGGCTAAAACTGTATTTTCAGCACCCCTTACTTCAGTCTGCAGTGTCACATGATACTTCAGAAATTATTTTAATATGCTAATATGATGATTATTTTGACCAAATATCTCACTTAGTTGGCATTAAACATTAAACTAACTAAAATAAAATATAATTCCTAAACAATTATGCTGGTATCCTAATCATGTCATTGTGAACTTTTAAGATCCATAACAAATCTGTAAGTTTAAGGTCTGATGTGATTTATTTAAAATCCATAATGCTGTTACATGTATTTTGAAAAGAAATAAAACATGAAAATGCCACAAAAAATCTGAATTATATCTGTGCTCACCGCTCAGGATATTCAGTAGCGTAGCGGATCTTCTGGGTCATAGAGAACTGGTCACATCCCACACTGGAACACACTGCATTAATGCCCTCCTCGCTGTTGAAGTTGAACCCTTTGGTCGTGATGAAATACGTGGGCACACCAACCTCAAAATACTTAAACAGGTATGCAAAGTAGTCCAGCATGTAGGAGTCCTGGTTATATTTAAACACAGAGGAAAATACAGAGGAAACACTGTGACTTATTAATGAACAACTGAATGTTTGTTTTTGTTTTGTTGTCTAGTGGCTAGTGTGGAGGAGTGTTCAATAAACCGCTGTACTTACAGTTGGCATGGCCAGTTCCTGATTCAAGCCCACTTTGACATGAAACATGAGGAACACAGAGCTAAAGAACATCACCAAGAACAACACCATCTAAGAGAAGACACAATGACATGTTTTACATGATAAAAGTCTTTATAAGGCAAAAGAGAAATACACATTTTATTAATGGGTGTAATTTTTAGCTATACACTACATATTTCATGTAAAAAAAATGTATTCAAATGTTGTGTAATTTTAAATTATTCTATTTTCATGTTTTTTTTTTTTTATTTATTCAAAAACCTTACAGATTTCAAACATTTATGCAAATGTCTTGATGGTCTCACTGTAGACTTTTAGGATCAATAATGCACTTCTACTTATTTAAGATATGTTAATTTGAGGGCATCTCGGTGGCGCAGTGGATAGCACTATTGCCTCACAGTAAGAAGGTCGCTGATTCGAGCCTCGGCTGGTTTAGTTGCCATTTATGTGTGGATGTTTGCATGTTCCCCCATGTTTGTGTGGGTTTCCTTGGGGTGCTCCGGTTTCCCCCACAAGTCTAAAGACATGCGGTACATGTGAATTGGATAAGCTTATTTGTCTCTAGTGTATGTGTATGAATGAGTGTGTATGGATGTTTCCCAGTGATGGGTTGCAGCTGGAAGGGCATTCGCTGCGTAAAACATACGCTGGATAAGTTGGCAGTTCATTCTGCTGTCGCGACGCGAGATTAATAAAGGGACTAAACGAAAAAGAAAAGGAATGAATGAATGAATGCTAATTTGATACATCGCATTAAATCAAAAGCCTTTAATACGTATTTGTTATAACTAATTACATTTATTTAAATGTACTTCATTTAAATGTTACATTTCATTATTTAAATATTAATTAATTCCAATTCAATTAAATTTATCCTCTGAAGTTCTGTTAGTTCAAAGTATTCCAGATTAATTTCAACAACATCAGATTAATTAAATGATACATTTCTACATAATAAAATATATTCAATTAAATGTAAACAATTAATTTAAAAAATAGTACTTATACTATTATTTATTTATAATAATAAAGACATTTAATTTATTTCTAATTTACTTAAATTCAGTGATTTGTAGCAATTTCAGTAAAACAGATGGATTTAAACACAATAACAAAATTAACATTCTTTATATGTACTCATTTTTAACATTATATCTTTACAAAGGATTTTATGACCAAAAGTGTGCCAAGCAGGCACAGGACGTCAACATGACATCATATTGATGTTGTACCCCAACGTCCTGGAGATGTTGGATTTTGTTTGTGAATGAAAATCAAGTTGACCTCAGAACCCAACCTCAGGCCAATGTCAGTGTCCAATTTCAAACCTAAAATCAACCTAATATCAACCAAATATCAATGTATAATTATGTTACACCTTGATGTTGTGTGGACGTTACCACTATGACATCTATCAGACATTTCCGGATTTTGGTCACTTTTCAACACAACCTAAAATCAACCAAATATCAACGTAATTTGACGTCGTTATTAGACGTCAAAATAATGTTGTCCTTAGACTCTGGCTAGACATTGAATTTTGGTAACCTGACATCATGACCTAAATTTAACCTAATATTAACGTCTTATGATGTTGTGTGCCTGCTGGGTTTGTATCTCTCTTTCCCTCTCTCAGTGTGTGCATGTGTATAAGTGTCTGTTAATAGTAAGTTTAATTCTATATCTATTGCAAAATGCAGCAATTAATATTAACTAAAAATAATAAACAGTGTAAATGTATTGTTCATTTTAACTCATTGCTTGTTTGTTACTTTGTTTATTGACAGAAACCCCCTAAAGGCAGTGTGCAGTGAATCTGTGTAAACGCACCACTACTACTCTGCTGAAAGAGTTGAGCAGGAACGGAGCGTAGTATTTCCTCATGAGCGGCAGCAAGATGCCCTCGTTGGGTTTTTGCGGTCGTGGAGTGTCCACAGTCACGCAGCAGGCGATCTCACAGCGGTTTGAGTCCTGACGGCGAGCGTCCAGAGAAAGCAGAGCCACAAAGGCAGTCATCTGGAGAACAAAGTCCATCAGCACAGCCAATGCAGCGTACAGAGCGAAAGACTTCACTGCTGGCATGGTGCTCAATGCTCCTGCACACACAATGAGAAGAGATCAGTCAGATGAGTGTGCTTCTTCATGTTGTAGGTGGAAATGATCTAAACTCACTGACTGCATTAATATGATTCAGAGCAGAAGCAGAGCAATTGCTTCTCTAAAACATATCCAAATAACATAATAATGGAAAACAATTTGCCTAATTACCCTAACCTGCCTACTTAACCTTTTTTTAACCTAGTTAAGCATTTAAATGTCACTTTAAGCTGTATAGAAGTGTCTTGAAAAATATCTAGTCAATTAATATTATCTGTCATCAAGCCAAAGATAAAATAAATCAGTTATTAGAGATGAGTTATTAAAACTATTATATATATATATATATATATATATATATATATATATATATATATATATATATATATATATATATATATATATATATATATATATATATATATATATATATATATATATATATATATATATATATATATATATATTGCGCACGCTTAAGAAAAGGTAAAATGTTTTAAAAATAACAATATAATGTATGTATGAACTTTTAGTGTCATTAATTTGAAGTTTTTTTCTGTTTAATAGATATTTAAGATTTTAAGCGTTGTTTTTTAAAAACAAAACTAAAAGGTATATTTAAATAAATTTAAAATTTAAATAATTATTGTTAATATTACTTACATATCTGTTGTCTATGCAATGAGGTGTATGTGAATTTTTAGTATTTAGTCAAGTAAAAAAACATGTATTTTAATGACAAAGTAAGTAATTACAAAAGTAATTTAAATACAATTTGAATGATCCAATAAGCAATTAATTACTTTTTTTTTAAGTTCTTTACCTAGCACTGCTTAATATAAGTATATTTTACTAGGAATTACTTGGAAACATAATATCAAAGTAAGAAAAAAGTCCCTGTTTTCCAGTTGCATTACCACTTTTCTGATTGTTTTTGCTGTTAAGTGTAGAAACTTTCTGTTTTATGATTAATCTTATACTCAGATTGACACTTTTATGATAATAAAAAAATATTTTTACCATCATGGAAAATCGTGCAAAGCATTGAGGTCTCTGGTTCATTTAGGTATCTCATTATCTATTTTTTGTTATCATATACCTTTAACTGCTCCACAAAGAAAAAAGAAATTGGATTGCATTTCTTAACTCCTAATGTTGCTCTTTAACATACTCATTACATTTTTTCACCAGATCCTATCATTTCTAAAATATCAACCTCTACCAAATGGTTAATATGTTGATTTATGGTAAAAGTACTGTAATTAATACATATACTATGAAAAATCTGAAAATATGAAGTGAAAGACCAATTTATTTAAAAACATTTTAAAACTAAAACACTTCTGAATACCAAATCATCTTTATTTTTTGAAGTATGCCATCAAATATTTTAGATTCTCATTTAACGCTCTCATATTTTCCTTTTATAACACAACCAAAATCAAGTGTAGTGATTATATGATAGGTGTTGTGTAGTGATAGGTGTTTATGCTTGTTTGATTATTTTGTAAACCAACAATGCTGTGTAAACCTTTTTTTTTTTTAAAACAGTCATTCTATAAATGACTTTAACAGTCGTTTTTAAAGCAGTCAAAATATAGTCAACCATTTAGTAGAGCAGGCATTTAAAGGGATATTATGAAAACAAATATGCTGAGTCACATGCTTACAGTAAATGTATATAGGTAGTGTATAAACTTCAGTAAAAAACAAAAAACAAAAACAAAATCAGTACTTTATTATTTGAGTAAAACATTTTAAATATGAAATGTCAACTCAGTAAAAATGACTACAAACAATGTTACATTTATATAACTTATTTAAGCAAATTACTTTTTGTATATATTCAAACGAATTCCTTACATGAAATTTACTTAAATGAAGTAAATTGTACTTGTTGTTTCCTTCAGTGTACATTTTTGCCTGTAATTTACATGAATCATATCTGTTTTTATTAAGGGTGGCACTTTTCTAATGCATCATGACATGCGCAAGGGAGTAAAGTTCAGGTAATTAAAACTAAAGTTGCTGCGACCGATACTAGATCTGTGACACCTGCTTCGTATATGATTCTGGAAACACTTTGCTCAAAGAGGATGACCATAAGACTGACACAACATCTTCATAATCATGGCGTGATATGTCATTTAGTGTCATTAGCTCAGTTATGTCATTATGTCAAGATGACATTGCTTGAGGTGTTTTTGTTTTGACAACTGGACATAAACAAATACATTATAAACTATCAGTGCCTTTGTCATAACAGCTTGACATTACCAAAACAATTTAACCTGTCATAAACCTGTCATAAACATGATATGACATATTCATTATAGAATTTAAGAAACTACTTAACTTTACGTTATTGTAACTACTTAACTTTTTTATGTTATTATAAACTGTCATGTGGTTGGTCACTGTCATGATGCCATTTTATTTTACTTGTATAAATATAATATTATTTGATGAATAACACAGCATTATCTCAGAATGATTGTGGATGGAATAGATTTTTTCCAGAAAAGGTGAGATATGGGTTTAAATGTGAACTGTTCTGATCCTATGTGTGAATATGCTACATGGTTATGTCCACATTTGTGCAGGTAAATAGCTTACATCTGCATTATGTAAATATGAAAATGTTAAGAGTAAATATTATTGCTAAATCCTTCCCTTCATATTGACACCTGGACAGTACTTTACTCAATAGGAGCATTCCAAAACAAAGTCAAAGAGCAGTAATTGATGCTACGGTGTTCAGCCTTGGTTTCTCTTTTAGCAACCTGGCCTTTAATAAGACAACCCATTTTTTTCTATAATAAACTGACTAAAGTTTTTTTGGGGAAAATAAGTTTTATGTTCGATCAACTGATATGTGAGGACAATAAAGCCTACTCTACACAATAAACCCACTGTTTGTTGAAAACCCACTTATTTTAAACTTTTTTAAATACATTTTTATTTTAATTTATTTTTAAATTTAATAAATTCTGGTGCAACCTGCTGTCTGATAAAAAAGAAAAAGTGTTTTATGGGTTGAAGTATAGTTTTAGATGAGTAGGAGATTCTCACCCAGGAAGAAACAAACAGATTCAGACAAACTGCAGAGCAGCATGCTGGGAGCCACGTTTCCGAGAACTCTGCCGATCTGTTCCTCCCGCTGCTCTCCTGGTCTGCGCAGGTCTCTCTGATCAAGAAGAAGAACAGGACAGACAGAAAGAAAGTATGGTTTATGAAGAAGAGTCATAAGTAGCAAGGTTTTAGAAATATTTATTTTTTTATTTTTGACATTTTAGATATTTCATTATTATGATTTATTTATTTTATTACAGTCTTTTAAATACACTTTTTATTTCAAATACTTCATTGTTAAACTGAATAAAATGCATGATTTTAATTAACAGGATGTAATTTTTCTTTTTAAGCTAACACTTATTTTAGCTATTAAAAATGTTTGCAGAACGAAATCTTAAATAGAGAAATATATCCAAGCAATCAAAGGATTTTGAATCAAAATCAGATTTTTTATTTCTGTTTTTTTGAAGTTGCCAAGATTTGTTTTATACTCAACAACACTGCAGTATTAGGTCACAATACAGAGCAGTATTGTAGTAATATTTTGAAATATACAGATCAAAAATGACCCATATGTAGGGCCAGACAGAATCTGCGGACGTTTTTTGCTATTTCTGCTGAGAATTTTGGTAACAATTTGCAGATTTCTGTGGAATGATTTTGGGAGTATCATAACTAAAACCTTATGTGAAATAAAAAATTATATCTTTTTAACTTGTATTTAATGCTTAAAATGCAAATCCAATTAGACAAAATCTAACAAAAGACAGAAAATATTACTGTACAAACTGTATTGTACATAAATCCGATTAACATTTTCATATTAGTCAATAATATTACTGAAGTTAATTTAAAAACTGAATAAATATAAATATACACACATTTACTTAAGTAAATAAACAGAATTAATGATGGGCTAAAAGTCTGCGGAAAATCTGCATAATTCTCCGTGTGCAGAATCCGTGTGGGCCTACCCATAGGGTTATACATTCCCTGTAAACCATTTGACTACTGTAAAAGAATAACCTACAACACTGAAGAAAATCGTAATTAAAAGAGCAATAACCCAACATACCTGATACTCCAGGACAAAAATGAAGATGTTGTCAGCTCCCACGGCCAGTACAAGGAAGGGCACCACCTGCAGAATGACCAGCGAGGATGCCACACCAATCCATGCATAGAAACCCATTGAGGCTATGACAGAGCAGCCGACTACCAGAATCCCACCCAGGCCTACCAGAAATTTCGAGTCTACCTGCAAAAAAATTAAAATAAACAATCATGGTGTGTAAAAGCAGCATTAATACACATTTATTAAGCAAACAAGACCAGCAGAACATAGGTTATTGAAAAAAACATCAGGGACACAAAGTGCAACATGATGTTATCTAAAAGTACTTTAACTGATTTATAATCGTTTATTGTCTTAATTGTGGAATTTCCTATAATATATATATATATATTTTTTTTTTCTTTAGAAAGTTTAATTTTTTTATTATTTTTTTCTGCAATAAAATACATTTTTAATAATAATAATAATAATAATAGTAAAAAAAACATAACTTTCAACAACAAGAAAAAAAAAAAAAAGAGATTAGATCAATATTATTAGCCCCCTTAAGAATTAATTTTCCCTGATTGGAACAGAACAAACCACTGTTGTCTGATAACCTACAATTAACCTTACTAACCTAGCAAGACAAGTTTAATTAGTTATTAAAAAACAGTTGTTAAATGTTGTTATGTTTAAACATGTGTTTCCGCTAATCAGCACTCTATTAACATTAACTTGAAATAAATAAAAATAATTCTTCAGTCAAGCTTGCAATTATTCATTCTCCTGGCTTATTATGATTAAAAGTTGTTGTTTAAATGTAAATAAAAGCTGAGAAATATATTTTTTCCACAATAATGCTTCGTGTACATCGTCTTATTATCTTTTGGGAAAAGCATGTGTCATTTCCTGTCAAAAAAAAAAAACTTATGCTGGTTGAATAAAAGTAACTTTTAAGTAAGAATTCGTCATGGATATGAGCAATTTCGGACTTGACTGTATATAAAACAAATACTACACTACATAAATATAGAATAAATACTAAAATACATCTATAATTATTTAATACACAGAATATCAAGAATGCACTTCAATCAAGACATGCTGAAGTTTCCATTGGGCCTTTATGTTGAGAAAACGATTGCTACTATTATTCTCTTATCGGAAATTCCCAGTAAGTCATTAACCACATCGTTACTCACCAGGATACGCTTGCAGGATGAATATTCCCCAAGAGCCACTGCGATGTAGAGGAAGATGACAGCATAGCTTATCATGAATATGGGGATATCCTCCGCTGTCGTTCTGTTAATCTCATCTTCCAAAGACCTCTGAAAATCACCACACAGTTTCATTATGAAACAGATAAATGTCTCCGACTGACCATCCGCTTGTTAAATATGGCTTCATTCGTAGAAATGCTTTTTCTGATGGCAAAAGTGAATAATTATTATTAACATATACTCAACCTGGTTTCAGACCTTTATGAGTTTATTCTTTAAGAACATTGGCAACTGATGCCATTGACGTCCACAGTAAGAAAGAAACATACTATAGAAGTTAAAGGTTACTGGTTTACAACATTTTTTGAGATTTGTGTTCAACAGAAGACAGACACTCAAACAGGTTTGGATGAGCATGTTGAGGATGAGTAAAATATGAATTTTCCTTTTGTGGGGGATGAACTATCCCATTAATAAAAGGAATACATCATGGAAAAATGTAAATTACCTCATAATTTACTCAACTTTTACATGACTTTTTTCTGTCAGATGAACACATACTGGAAAAAAATGTTGTCTGCAAAATTGTTGTAATAAATTCATGTGTTGATTTTAAACAAACAAATTGAATCTAGCAATGTTAAACTTAATTTGTTTGTTCAAATGAATTGTTTACAATCACTTAACTTAAAAAAAAATTGTAAATCATCTTTGAATCTTTTTTTTTCAGTGCAGTCAGAGTAATTTAAAATTTTCTCCTGGCTCTTACAATGTCTTATTTTCTTTCAATGTGTTTTTGGAAGAATAAAATATTAAATAACTTGAGGGTGAGTAAATGATGAGGATTTTTTAAATTTTTGGTTAGACTATTCTAAGATCCATTTGAATGAAGATTCATATTAATGACTCTGAGTTGACTTTTTGCAGTTGTTGTTGTTGTTGTTTTGAGAGTCAATTTTATATACAGTGAATTTTCTGATTTAAACCTCAGGTGAATGTTTTCATTTACTTAGAGCAGGGGTTCTCAACCTTTTTCACTTCAAGGCCTACCTTTTTCTCTAAAAAATTTTTTAACAGCCCAAACTGAAAAATGTTTCACAGTTGAAATCAGAATTATTAGCCCCCCTTTTATTTATTTTTAATTTTTAAATATTTCCCAAATGATGTTTAACAGAGCAAGCAAATTTTAACAATATGTCTGATATTATTTTTTGTCTTCTAAAAAAAGACTTACTTGTTTAATTTCGACTAGAATAAAAGTAGTTTTTAATTTTTTAAAGCCATTTTAAGGACAATATTATTAGCTTCTTTAAGCAATTTTTTCCCAGATAGTCTACAGAACAAACCACCGTTATACAATCACTTGCCTAATTACCCTAACCTGCCTAATTAACCTAGTTAATTCTTTAAATGTCACTTTAAGCTGTATAAAAGTGTCTTGAAAAACATCTAGTGACATATTATTTACTGTCATCATGGCAAAGATAAAAGAAATCAGTTATTAGAGAAGAATTATTAAAACTATTATGTTTAGAAATGTGTTAAAAAATCTTCTCCCTGTTAAACAGCAATTCTGACTTCAACTGTATATGATATAAAATACAATAATATATATTTTATTTTATTTTTTTAAATGCAGGTTTCTCAGGTTCAAAGCTCCTGAAATATTTACTTTAGCTATTCTTTACAACTACTGACAGGAACCTGAACCAGACAGGACTACAGGAGATGACAAAAACACTGCTGCAGCTTTGAATTAGACTGACTTCTATTCATCTATTGATCTATATCCCTCAAAATAAACAACCAAAACCTAACCCTAAATGTAAAATAGAGTAAACCCTCTAAATCTGTTGAAGCACATCAATCTGAAGGTGGATGGTTTTGTAGCTGAACATTATTGCTGGAAAAATGAACAGGTGTTCACTACTGAAACACCATCGAGTCTCACTCCTTCTGTACGGACGCGCGTCAGTTATAAAACGCTCGCAGGATGTTAATTTGGACAACTATGCGGATATTTTATATTTTATCACACAGGGAGAACATGCATAGTTTGTGAATCAAAGGACTTGTGCAACTCTTATACAGTACGAGTGGCAAATGTGAGGCACGTGTGAGCTGGTTATTATAACCCTAATCATCGTTACCTTTACATTTGCGAGGCGGTTTAGTTTATTTAACTTAGAATGTAGTCCTAGTTGACGTGCAGCGGCTGGAAATTTAAGCCACAGTTATGTCTGTACTTAACAGTGAGCCTGTTTTTGGACAGAGTTTATATTTGCCTGTTCAACCACAGAAAACGAGAAATTCCATTATTATAGTCTTAATATAAAATAATTAAGATTGAAATAAAATAATTATAGTATAATATTTAAGTTAATTTTAAGCTATCTTGTGGTCCACTAGTGCGTTGAGAATCCCTGACTTAGAGCCATGTTAGGCTGGACATTTAAGCTTTGTCATGCATCATTTGTTGTTCTGCGTTTTTGCAGTATACAAGTGGAATGAAGAGGTGATTAACCTCTCACAATCTGCAATCCGATTATTTTTTTTGACAGTTTAAAAATTTTGGTTGGCTCAGTTGAATTAGAACTACAGACCGACTGAAATGAACTCAGGGTTCATTGGGGATTGCTTGTGCTATATTTTTGAATATATTCCAGAATGCACAGGAACATTTAAAAGCATAAGATATTCTGTTCATATTCACCTTTCCACCTTGTTCCTTTCCACCTGAGTTTAACACTACTACCCATTAGATGGCATAAATACATCACATACGGGTTTTCCAACAACCATTAAACAAAAAAACAATAGATAGGGGTGTTACGTGTTGATTTCATACACACAATGTGAGCAGTCAAGCTGCTGCTGAGCAATTATATTGTATAATGTGTGTACATGAATCTTGAGCTTTGGCTTAACATTGCTTGCGATCTTCTTCAGTGTATGCCCGGCTTTACTGTGTTACTGCATAAATGGTATTTTTCAAAAACGCCATAATAGGGGCACTTTACTTTACATTACATCATTAGTTCAACCTGTGATATAGTCTCACCTCAGCCATGTAAGCAAATGTGAAGTTTGTTGTTGAGTTTTTCTGATACTCCTGTACGATTTTAAGAAACCGGTTTTCCCACTCTTCAACCACCTTAAATTTAACGTCTGTTCGTGCATAATTGTTGAGGGAAAAAGTGAGGATCAGGGCCTCAGCAGTGGTGTATTGTTCATCTGAAAATATAAAAGCCAAAGTCAGTTCTGTGAGGGTTTAAAAGCAATGTACAGATGCTAACGGACAGTTTTGTTTCTTACTATCATATCCTCCGACAGCCAGGAAGGGGAACACAGGGCCTCCATAGTCAGACATACAGCTCATGCCGAGAGCTGTGATGTCTTTAAATGATAGTGGAGAGCTGTGGCAAGCAGAATATAGTTATGAAATTAGGGTTTTAGAAGACAATTCAGGAAACAAAGGTATTGTATGAATGAAACTAGCAATATGGCTGAGTGAATAATTCAACGACTCTGTCCTAAAAACAGTTAGAAGCATGCTACAGTATACAGGAGCCAGTGAGTAGTTTAATCTAAACATGCATAGCAGACAAAACCAGTATGTAACAATTAAATCACGACATCTTCACAGACAGTAAATAAAAAAAGAGACCCCTTTAGTAATTATTAGGGTTTTTTATATGCATTTAAAATTAAGTGCTTTCTACAAGTGTGCCTAGAACAAAAGGTTTTTTTGAGTTTAATTCAGTTCAATCAAATTACTTAAATATCAATTTTCACAATAATTATCATTTCAAAGCAGCTTTACAAAAGATGAAGATCAAATAACAGTCAAAATCTGAAAAGTTAAAGGTTCAGGAAACCCTTGAGTACTTTTTTAACAGATGTGTGTTGAGCATCAGTTAAGACAATGTTAGCACCTGTTTAATTGTGGGGAAAACTGGATAATTTTGAGCTCTTGTCGGCTAATTTCATCTTCTGGGTTTAAAATCATTTATGGGGTGGGATCAAAATCGGTGACGTAGCGCCGATCTGCCTGTCTAGTGATGACGTGTCAGTTTCTCATTATTATTCATAGCTGAGTTTTCTAATCCTAAGAGAAGACCCTGCTTCTTAATTATTCATGAGAGCACATGCTTTCCAAAGGCAAGGTAGACCTGCCAAGCTGTTAGACCATGTCAGCGCATGGCGCACAGTATTTAGCCATTCATGAAGGGTTGTATGTGTTTGTTTCCATGATAAACCTGGTTTGTTGCATGTTTTCCCTGTGATGCTGTCAGGGCCGATACAGAAAAGCTGTTGGTTTGCAGCAAGCATTTCTGGAGAGCTGTATGAGAATTGGAGAATTTTATCAGTTGAATTTCTTACCATTCAGACACATCGCCTATATCCGTGCTGCTATGTTCGCCTATGTTTAAAATCATAGAGAGTAGCAGGGCTAATGGTTGAAATAGACAAGGCAGGAGACCTGCTACACTGCTGTCACTGTGTCTACAGTCAGTCCCGGGGATTCAGGAGGAGAGAAGTCCTCCTCATTTATAGTGTTTGTATAAAGATGATTATCTTTACAATGACTTAACAAATTGTGGTTATGTGTATATGAAATTACGAATAACATAAGTAGCAGTGGCATTAAATTGCTTACTGTTTATTTCTTTGCATTTTAACTTTGTAAACCATAAAATCATGGGTCCCCCCAACAGTTTGTGTCTCATTTTGTGAGCCGACTGACAATTGCTCACTCCCTTCTTTTTCCTCAGCTCGCAGCCCATCATGAAGCATATTTTGAAAAATTTCTGAGGTAGACTTCTACTGAAAGAGGGAGGTTCACGGCCCTTTAAGGAGTTGTGCATAGGGTGGGCGATATATAAACATAGTTAACCGGCAGTTATACAATATAATGTTTCCTTTTAAAAAGATGAGGTAAACAGTATGTGTATAATATATGTTAAATGAAGTGTACTTGCATATTAAGTGTTTGTTATCCTCAAAGTTTAATATACAGTTCAATATACCAACCATGTCTATTTATGAGCAAATGATTCAAATGAATGCACTGCACAAAATGCTTTTCTTGCTTAGATTTTTTGTCTTGTTTCTAGTCTAAATATCTAAAATTTCTTATATCAAGAAGAATTTTCTAGACAAGCAAAACATATTGTCTCGTTTTGAGAAATAATATGCCAATAATAAGTGAGTTTTTCCTTAAAACAAGCAAAATAATCTGCCAATGGGGTAAGCAAAACAATCTTGTTTTTTCTTTTGACGTAAGATTATTTTGCTTACCCCATTGGCAGATTATTTTGTTTGTTTTAAGTAAAAACTTACTTCATTTTGGCATATTATTGCTGAAAAGAAGACAATATGTTTTGCTTGTCTAGAAAATTCTTATTGATTTAAGAATTGTGAGATATTTGGACTAGAAACAAGACAAAAAATCTAAGTAAGAAAAGCATTTTTTGCAGTGTGGCTCACTCAAAGAGTTGCAGTACTTAATACAAAATACTGGTATAACAATTAATCCCTTTGAGGCAATTAATTCAGACTTTATTGTGCGCTTAGGCACAATATATGATAGAATATATGATACATGCAAACATGAAATGGTGATACAAACAAAAAAGTTGAAAAATGCTCAGAAAGTAATGCAGTAAATATAACTACAGACATAAATCTACCTGACTTACTTAACACAGTAGATGAAATGATCCCGCCAGTCCACTTCCTTAGTCACACCAAGCTCTGTCATGTTCACTTTGGCATTCAGGTTGTCGATGCTATTTTGGAAGTACTGCGGCAGACTGTTGACAGCGCAGTCGGTTAACGAGGGGTTGCCTGGATTGAGTGGCGCATAGCAAACATCCTTAAGGCTGGCGGTACTGTTTAGTTCATCTGACCAGAACTCAATTGCTTGGATGCTCTGCTGAAGCTTCAACAGCTCTATGATCAAATCTGCAAGGTAGAAACATGCACAATATATTTAAAATGACTGAAATCTTATATTTAGGTAGACAGAAAACAATCTTAAACGCACAATTTTAAGAAAAGGATAAACAGTTTGAATTGTGATTGTTTATGTTAATAAAAAGGGCTGCTATTAAAACAACCAGTGATTCTGATTTATAATCTAAAATGAAGGATACACTTAACAATTTACATGTTGGTTATGAGAGCACTGTGACACTGCAAAACTTAAGTTTGAGCATTTTTTAAGTGGGTTATTTTCTGTGTCATTTACTAAATTAGACTGACAATTGAATTCATGAACTCAATAAACACAAAGTCATTTGCTATTGGCTTAAAATTGTCAATTTTGTTTTGTTGTTTTATTATCTAGGTGTTTTCTGATCACAATTAATGCTTCAGATTGTTTACGCTTGCTGTGAAGTATTATTTCAGAATGCAGGGTACAGAACATGTCATGAAATGATGTCAAACTCCAGATGATTCTTGTGAGCGTCTGTGTTTTTTGCGTTCTGATTGTCATTCAGTCTGACATTCCTACTACTACTGATATGCTACAGTTTGACTTGGGGATCATTGTTATAAGTCTGACATGCTACTTCTATAAAGGATTAGTAAAAGTCGCACAATGTGGGCTAGACTTTAAACATTCCTAGTTGAAACCCTTTCTTTATGTTGACTACAAGCTTGCATTCATTGCCCCAACTCCATCTACAACCAAGTTCCTACACAACATAATCCAATATTCTAAGCTATAGAAAACAAATTGGTTAATCGTTGCATTGTGATTCTTTCTCTAGCAATTTTGAATTGATTCTCAAAAGGTACTCAAATTGATCGCAATCAGTGTTGGAGAAAGTCACTTTGAAAGTAATGCATTACAATATAGAGTTACACCCCAAAAAAGTAACAAATCTGTAATTTTACAGTTTATTTCTAGCAGCTGGAGTGCCCGAAAAAAAAAAAAAAAGTAAAATAACAGCCATTCAATTACAGAAATATTCTGTAAAATAACGAACATTAAATTACAGAATTTTCCTTAAATTTTAATTTCTGGTAAATTAATGTAATTTAATATCCGTCATTTTGTAGTAAATTTCTGTAATTTAACAGCCGTTATTTTATGTTTTTTTTTTTCCAGCACCCAAGCTGCTAGAAATAAACTGTAAAATTACATTCTTTTTTCAGTGTAAGTAATGCGTTACATTACTTTTTAGCTACTTTTTTTCCATTTCTTTTTTAAATAGAGGGGTTCTGCAATTAACGATGCACTGTATTACCTTCACCTACATTTATCTTAAAAAAAATATTATATATATATATATATATATATATATATATATATATATATATATATATATATATATATATATATATATATATATATATATTAGGATAATTTATCTGAGAACTTCCAGACCCCAGAGCTCTGCATGCGGTATATACAGATTGAAAGTTTAAAGCAATGTGTTTGCTACTTTTATACTATTTGACTTAAGTAAAATCACTGTCCATTAAGTCAATCCCCTTTTCCTTGTTTTGATGCTTTCAAATTAATGAACACATTACCTCATTGACTGCATGATTATTTGTGACTACTTTCATTTTTTAAAGCTAATTAATTAAACTAAAAAGTCACGTTTCATTTAAAAAAAAAAAACTCAAATATTATTACAAATTTTTTTTTAATAAGTGTGCTATTTCACTCGTTTCTTAGAAAAGTGATATTACGTAACTTGTGTTACTTGTAATGCATTACACCCAACACTGATTGGAATGGTGTAATACTCTCTTTATGGAATAAGAACTGTTTGTTCTTTATGATTGCTTTTTTTAATCTGGCATTTTGATGTTACATTCAGAGCTTGTTCAAGCTGAATACAACTTTGTTAATAAACTCAACAAATTATGCCAAATCTAGCACCACTGTCATTCCAATCAAGAACAAAAGCTTAGAAACTTCAATTCCGGTTACGTTGGAAAGACGTATTTTGCACAGCTAAGGAAATAGGAAAAAGAAGTCAACAACTGTTTTGGAATCAAATCATGACTCCCAGAATCGTAATCGTAAGTCCCTAAAGATTCCCACCCAACTAAGCTGAATGTCATATGTTATATAATGAAAAAAAAAAAATCTGTTGCAACTTCCATTTCATTAAGACATGCAATTAGCTACACCCCAAACCAAACTTACATCTGAAATGTAGATTACCTGACAATTACAGAGAACAATAGTATATTGATTGGGGATGAGAGACAGTGGCCCTTCTGGACAAGAGTTTTCTACCAATTAGGTCATTATTTGAATCACAATTATTATTATTTTTACTAATAGTGTAGCTGTAGCACTGATTATTTTCACCACCGAGTAAATAAAAATCACCTTTGGAGATGATGCCACTGAAGTTCTGCTTGCCAAAGAGTAAGGAGTCATAGAAGTGGCTGGGCCGGCCTGGAGCCGTCAAGATCAGCTGATTGGTGCGGTAAAACGGATCGAAATGAGCATCGTGGAAGGCCTTCTCCCGCATGGCGCGACTTTCAGGTGCTGACCAGAGCTGGACGGGATCTGTGGTCAGTTCTATGTCCTTTATTCCCACCGCAAACACCAGCACAATCACAAGGCAGACCGGAAGCACTATGTAGGGATACCGTGCCATTAAGGTCCCCCAGGACTGGAAAAGAGACCCTAGGAATTCCTGAGTGGCAAGACTGGCTTTGTCAGAGCACGAAACATCTTTAGGGCTGATTTTAAATTTGATCTCATTTGCGTTTTGATCCTTGGTGCTCTTACCCTTCCGACCCTTCCTCGACTTCATGTAGTAAGTCGTGCACTCGGTAATCACGTAACACAGGAAAAGAAAAAGGAAGCAAGAGAAGACTGTGAGGCAGATGACAAGCACCCCATTAAGGTTACCAATCATGAAGGGTTTCGGCAGAGGCGGTGGTTCTGGCACCACCGGACAAGATTGTAGGCAGTCCTGACAGGAACAGGCCTCGCCACCGGAAGGTGTGACTTCATTGCATTTTAACGCTTGTCCTGCAAACGCAAATGCTCCTGCTGGGACTTCAGAGGTCTCGCTGTCTTGTAAAAGCTTGAAGTCAATATCCAGCGGAGCCAGTCCATTGCTGGAGTCGCCCTGAAAATCATACCAGCGCTGTGGCGTACAGAGTGCTGCACCATAACGGCCGCACATCGTGGCAATGGCAAACCCTCCGGTGGATGGAATTCGTACATTTTTGCAGGAGTCAAACGAGGCATCAGAGAAGTTAGTGGATATATACGCTGCGTAACCCACCACGGCTTCTTTTACAATGCCTGTGGGTTGCGTGATGTTGGCCGTTTTGGTGATCTTCAATATCTGACTTTGGTCAGGACTGCAGGTCGTGGCGCAATGGAGATACGCAAAGTTCTCGGCACAGGACGGGCAGCGGATCAGAACGGCTTTGGAGAGCGACAGGCTGTTTTGCAGAGCTGTGAGTTGCCTGATTGAGCAGCAGGCCAATGTTTGGCCATCGCCATTGGCCAGCATTGGACATACAGATTTCAGAAGCTCATAGTGGTCTCCTGTCACATTCACTGCTCTTCTGTAGTCCTTACAGGGAACTCTTGGGGGAATAAGAGCCCCTTCCACTGCGGGATTTAACCCACAGTCCTCATACATTGCGCAGAAGCCTGGTTCATGCTGAGCACCTGTGAGAACCTGCAATAGATGAGAGATAGAAGATAAATAAAGATAACACAATCTGTCGTTTAGTCAAGTGTCTTATACCGTATCTCTGACTCTTTATCACTCAAAATGAACAATAAATTGGACAGCATTAAGACCACATAGGTTTCTCTTGCTTCTAAATTGTACACATTTCAAATGCTAAAAAATATTGTTTTTAAGTTTCATAGTCATTTATTGTATCAAAAAACCAAGTGTTTTTTTTCTCATTGTTCCTATGTAATTGAACAGATGTTATTCATTCATTGATTTTCTTTTCGCCTAATCCCTTTATTTATCCGGGGTCACCACAGCGGAATGAACCGCCAACTTATCTGGGTTTCCTCCAGGTGCTCGGGATTCCCCCACAGTCCAAAGACGTGCTATGTGAATTGGGTAAACAAAATTGGCCGTACTGTATGTGTGTGAATGTGAGAGTGTATGGGAGTTTCCCAGTACTGGGTTGGAAGTGAAAGGGTATCCGCTGCATAAAAACATTCTAAAATAGTAGGGGCGACCCCTGATAAATAAGCCAAAGGAAAATTAATAAATGAATGTAATTTATTTTCTTTGATAGCACAATATTCCAGGATCTTTCCTGCAGTCTTCATTGTCATATGATCCTTCAGAAATCACTGATCTACAGCTGAAGAAACATTTCTTGTTATTAACATAAGTTGAATATATTTAAATATATGAAAACAGTTCAATATGGTTGTGGAAATGATGGCACATCATCTTCCTAAGAAAAAGAACAGCTACTATTTGAAAAATATTTTGGAATAAACTATTCATTTGAATTATTTTTAATGCTATTTTTAAAATGGACTGTTTTTTTAAATTCCAGAAGTCTTCAGTGTTTTGACAAGTTAATGCATTCTTGCTTAATTAAAATATCACTTTCTGCCCCCACACTTTTAAACAGATATGTAAAAAGTAATTTTTAGAAAACATTTTCTCAACAACTCGAAACAGAAGTAATTTACTCTCCAGCTCACACATTCCGCAGTGAGAGAAAAGTGAACCAATGTTGGGATTTGTGTTTCACGTTTAGAAAATTAGATCTACAAACAAACTGGTAACACTTTAGAATAATGATCAATTCATGTATTTACTAACATTAGCTACAGTAAATAATTTTGCAAAGCATTTAATAATGATAGTTTAACATTTTCTAATGTTTTTTATTCTGATGATAAAACCATAATAAATGTATCACATATTGTTTCTTCATGTCATTCAACATTAACTAATGGACCATTATTTTAAAATGTTACCAAAAAATCTACTCACACAAAAATGACAAATACACAGTTACATAAAATAAGATAAATTAACAAACATTAAGAAAAAGATTTTATTTTCTTGCTGACGACTCAACCAATCATTCTGTTACAATTAATAAAATCCAGGAAAAAATTACAGCTCCAGATGGCAATATCACTGGAAAAAAAGTGTATTTCAACTATATTAACTTTTATTTTGTTTAATTTTTTAAGTGATACAAAGTTTAAAGACAGTCACAAACCACTAGAAAAGACCATATGAAAGTGTGATATGTATTCATATACATTTTATAGACAATTAATTAATCACAACAAGCTGAAGCTATTTTAAGGTTCAAAATCCATACATAGTTCGATATCTCATTACTGTGAAATATTTTACATTTACATTTGAATCAATTTCTCATTAGGGAAAGCGAAACAAGTGCTCTAACAATTTTTGTTTCAGCTCGTATATAAATATAAATTACACTTAAAACTAAAAAAAAAAATGAACAATGTCCAAAACTCTTTCCTTTCTATTTTAACATATAACAGCCTCATTTGCCTCACTTTATAGGATGATTCTCATGGTCACTCAAAGAATATTTAAATAAAGTCAAGTGAATCCTTACCAAACAAGCAGCAAGTGAAATCAAAGTAATGGACCACGCAGAGTTCTTCCTTTGGAAATGCATTTTTGTTGCCTTCAGTGTGTGTGGAGTGTTATTATTCCCAGAGGACAGACAGACGCGGGGAGCTTCAAGTGGATCCCTGCTCTTTCTCTGCCTGTGCTCGCACTGTACAGAGCCGTAGGAGGAAATGAAAGACTTTCTCTCTCATTGGATGAATATTAGTGATACTGATGATGGCCAAACTCTTATCTGGCCTGATGTTTCTACCACCAACCAGAATGGACAAAAGCCAATCCAGCTCACTGATCATTAACCAGATGGGCAGACTAAACCAAAGGTGTGTTATTGAAGTGAAAGGACAAAAACACACCCACCAAAACTTGATGACTCTCATTAATAAAATGCATGCAAAAATATGCAAAACAACTTTTTCTTTCTTTTTTTATTTATTTATTTTTTTGTGGGAAGAGTGTGACATTATACAATAAATATAAATTTAGATTTTTTTGTACATATTTTGTACCTTTAGTTACACTTGCTATATATAAGTATTTTTATTATATTTAATGATTTAAATGAGCTTTTACTTCTTTTTTTTAAAGATAATCAATGAAAATGTTTGGAGGAGATTTGATCGGAGCTTAAAAACAGGTAAGATTTATGACGCAGATCTGATGGAGCTTGTGGATCTTGTTGTTTGGCAATGAAATCAAGAAGAAAAAATTGTTGCTTGTGCAAAATCAAAATATAAATTAAACGATTTGAGGTCAAAAAGATTTTTTTATGGAAAAAAAAGGGTTTTATCTGTACCATAAATCGTTATTTGATCAAAACACACTACATTTTTATATTTTACTGTGAAATGTTATTATAATTGAAAAACATATTTATTTGACTCTTCAGTATCACATGATTCTTCAGAAATAAAAATGGTATGCTGGTTTAATGCTTAAACTAAATGCTTAATTACTATTCGATCAAAACAGAAATAATTAATGACTCTCACTTTTTAGCATCTGTTCAATTAATCCGTTTACACTAAAATGTATGGTATTTATTTATTTTATCACTTCAAACAATTGAACAGTAGTGTATTCACACAAAAAACTCATACACACCGTATAATTTTTTCCCCCCCAATGTGTTAGACATCTCATTCCATGGAAGCCTGTTCTCACCTCTGAATGCAAAATAAAAAAGGTATTGTGACTTTTTATCCCAGAGTTTCTACAAACTCAAAATTCTGCCTTTTTTAAATTCACAAAGTCTTTTAAGTCATAAATCTGAGATAAAAAGTTTCAATAGTTTTTTTTACATTTTTTATTCAGAGGTGGGAACGGGTTTCTGGAGATTCAGTATGTAGCGTGATAGTGTTGTAAAAGATATCAAAGGGCAGCAAATACAAAATCTGCTTGCATGACTATTACACTTGTGTAAAAAAAAAGAACAACATTTTTAAATGCATGCATTTTTCATGTCTCTTGATTTTATTTATTAATAGCACTCAATCGGAAGAACCTGTACATACAAATAAGCCAATGTAAAATATTTTACCAATAGTCCCATTATTTTGTTGGTAAATGTAAGTGATTTTGATGATCACTTGTGTGGCTTTACCTCAATTCTCAGTGGCATACACATTTGATAAAGAAATAAATTAAAATATAAAAAGTGCAGTTTATTGTACAAATTCCTATCAGTCATTTTAACATAATATATTTAATAGATTAAAAAAAAATTACAGATATCAGCAATAACGAGAATAGGCATTGCATGTGTTATGAATGCTTCACAAAGATTTGTATTAATTTATTTATTTCAGATTAATATCCAAGTCCCTTGAACCAATACCAGATAGGACAAAGGTTTACACGGTTGTCCTTCAGGTAAAGTAATCAGATAAGTTTCAGATTGTGGATAAGATTAAACATGCGACTTGATAAACTGATACTGAACATGCAAATTCAACTTGCTGGAGCATTTGGAAGCAATTAAAGACATAGTTCAACCAAAACATTTGTGCAAATGCATTTGCATTCCTGTGCAGGGCTGAAATTAGTCAAAAACACTTGCGTAGGAGCCGGTCTTGCATTACGAAGAGTGTATGATGACCTACTGTTGTTAACGGTCTAATGGATCGTTATACAATTTCGTAAATGTCTAATCAATAAATCAAATGCCGTACACTGAATCAAACCACATTATCAGGGTTTCTGTAGACATCATAACGTCAAATTAAAGACTTTTTAAGACCTTTTTAAGACCATTAAGTATTCAATTTAAGGCCTATATCACAAAATTGAAAACACGCATACACATAAAGGGCTCTATTTTGACGGTCCATGCGCAGAGCGCAAAACGCAGGGCACAAACGCTTTCAGGGCGTGTCAGAACGCATTTTTGCTAATTTACGGACGGGAAAATCCACTTTGCGCCAAGGCGCATGGTCTAAAAGGGTTGAGTTTATTTTCTTAATGAGTTATAGGTGTGTTTTGAGAATAAACCCATTAGAGTTTATTCATTAACGAACTGTTTTTAAAAACCTGAGTTATATCCTAAAACACATGCTGTGCCCCTTATGGTCTAAAACCTGAAAGGTGGGCAAATCTAAGCTTGTTTTTAATAATATGAATATAGATTTAATAAACAATACTGCTAATAATAATAACATAATACAAAAGCAAATTGTTATGAATGAACTGAAAAAGCCTCCCGAGATGAAGAAGACATAAAAGTAGTGATTTTTCATATTTATGTAGGCTAGAAAATAGTATGTTTTGTAATATTTTAATCCTATATATTTGTATCCTATATCTATTCTTATTATATCCTATATATATCCTTAATATTTAATTTTTTTCATATGTAAAGATATTTGCCTATTGTTCTCTTGTGCGTATTAAGCAGTGCGTAAGCGAGGCGCAACTCTGTGCAGGAGTTTAGACCGGGTTTGTTTTGGTCTAATGAAAAATCAATTTTAGTTTCTCAAAATAGTGACGCGCCAGCAGTGCGCCTCAGAACGCCTCCCTTTTTAGACCAGAACGCCTATGGGCGCACATCTGAGCGCAAATGCATTTGCTATTTAAACAGCGTAGCGCAACGCCTCAAAAAGACTCTTGCGCCAAGCTGAAACTAGCAAACAAGTATTGCGCCCCGCCTTGTGCCCCATTGCGCCGGGTGTAATTTGATAGGGCCCAAAGAGAAAAAGCTAAATTACAAAATTTGTGGTAAAATAAATGTATTCAAATTAAACAGTTCTATAAACAGGTTAGATGCACCATTGAACTACAGGAAAACAACCAAACAAACATCTAAGGCTGATTTATACTTTTACAACAATGCATTATGATCTATCAGCAAAACATGAAGAATAACAGTAGAACATGTGTAGACTTTCTTCTGAGATTCATTCTTTATTTTGGTGACAAACTTCCTTATATAAGTTTGGGCAGACGGAGATGGCAGATGACTAAATTAAATTTTTCTTTGTTCTATAAAAGTATTATAACCATGTTTGTGTTTTTGTTTTTGTTTGGTTTATTCATGTCCAGTGTTGGGTGTGAGGCGTTCCACAGTAACACGTTACTGTATTCTAATCACATTTTCGGGGACTGCATTTGTAATTTGATTACAGTTACTAAAGTCAATATACATTACAAATATAGTTTTTGGAAGTAAAAAAATTGCTTTGTTTGAATCACATTTTCCACTGTAATGTCAGTTAATAAGCATGCGCTTTTAAACTGCTGGAGCACGAGCTGAAACGGTTGCTCTACAGAGGTTCCAGGTCTTCAACTGGAAATACAGACATTATTTTGATTTTATTGAGTGTAAAAGCAAAATTATTGCTTTGAATTGCAGTCTATGTCTGGTCTCTAAAGAACAATTGACTGCTTTCAACTTGACCAGCAACTTGTTCAAGCACTTGAATAGAAAGCATTTTTTGATACTCGTCACTAAGGAGGACACTGGCATCCAAAAACATGACGGGCCAACTCAGCCTAAACAGGCTAAATAGATTTTTTTTTTTTGTGCAGGATCAGGAGTAAAGGTTTCTTCTGAATTTGAAGAGAAGCGTAGCTGCTTATGGGGCCGTTCATGTATCGCATTTTTTTGCTTGCACTTGCATTTCCCAGGCGCACACATGAAATGTAATCAGATTACAATTTTCAGTAATTTGTAACTTATTACTTTTTTAAAGTAACTTACCCAACACTGTTCATGTCATATCCCTTCAAATTACTTCTCCTGCATTCTTTATTAGTTGTCCTGGTTATTAATAGTCTGCTTCATCAGCTTGTTTTGTTAATTGTTTCTTTGTGTATTTATCCCCGGTTTTGTTAGCCCTTCCTTGTCTTGAAACTTGTTTTTTGTTTTTTACGTTTTTCACTATTTTGTCATTCCTGATTTTCTGCACTTCACTATAAACCCACTGGACTGCATTTGGAGCTACTTTTCATTATTTTCTATCACAGACGTAACAAGTATACACAGATAAAGAATTGTAAACTATGTTTTTTTCTTTTATTTTCATGGCCAAATGGTTTGTTTTACTGCCATTATAAAAAAGTGAGAATAAGCATACCTGTATGTTTGTCAACATCATGGATTGAAGCATTTATGTAGTGAGTTTTGTATACTTTTAATAATCCTGTGTTTAAGTCAAATTAATAACGTTTCACTGTCACAAAGTTATCCATATAATAACAGATGGATGTGCAGGCAGTAAATCACAGATTCATGATTTTCTTAAATTTAAGCAATTTTTTTAAGAAAACCTTTATTTAATTTATGTCTGTAATTAAATGTATGCCTATTTAAAAAAAAAGAAAAGAAAAATTGCATCAGAAATGTTATCACACTTTCTGAAATGAACAAGAACCAAGGTGATTTAATTGCATCCCAAAACATCACCATGAATCCTTCACAACTGTATAAGTGACAATTGCACATTGTTCTAATAGAAAAATATTTAAGCCATAATAATAATAATAATAATGTAAGAATTGAGATATTACAAATATTTTGATTTCTTTGACAAAAAAAAAAACAAATTGACTCTACAACCCAGCAGGTGGGAATGCTGTAAAGAACCAGTTCCCCCTACATTTACATTTGAATCCGCTGAAACTTGACTTCAACCACCCCTACTGACACATTTGGTCATTTTAAAGGTCAATCGCCACTGTTTAGTGACCAAGACTGACATGCTTGTGCTTAAGAAATTGTATACTCTGCCAGTACAAGATTCAGGATGTTATAGGATTCCCAATGAATGAGAATAACATAAAATGATGAACCGAAGAGAATATACATTCATAATCTAAAATAATGTGAAAGGAAACAAAATAATCTTCTCAATGTTTTATAATTGGAGTCAGATAAAACAAGGATAAATATATTATCATTCTAAACCACCTCATACTAAAATTGGAGTCAGATATGAGTTAAGTTTAATATAAATCAACATTGTGCACTGGAAAGACCGAACATGCAGTAAACCTTCATCCACCATTGGATACCGTCATTGGACCAACTGGCTGGACCCTACAATAATAATTATATTATTATTATTATTATTATTATTAATAATAATAATAATAATGATGATAACACGAATCATTATATAATTTAACATCCTTTCCTACTTACATTGTGTAAACAGTTTTAACAAAAAATAGTTGCATAACTGTCATTATGTTTCTATTATTTATTATAATTAAATCTTCTTTTTTTCCGGTTTTTATTATTTAATTATGTTATGTAAGGTAGTTGGCATAAGACTGACACAATGACAGGCATAATGTGATCTCACCTCAGTGATTATGATAGAATTAATAATTCTTTAAGACGCAAAAAACATGTTGGAAATGTGAGCTGTGGAGCAACAGACTACATTGTTACCTCAATGAGAGCTACCTTTCCCTTTATTTTTTAACCTACTTTTACCTTTGCATTATCAATGGATATTGTGCCACTTTGGCAGCAGACAATATTTGAATAACCCAAATAGTTTGATGGATAAGTTTTTTTTCTTTTCTTTTTTTGTCCCAATAAGGACATTCTGAAGTGTTTAAACATTACCATTTATATGAACTCAGGCAATAAGCATTTGGCTAATGGCAACAAATGGCTCATGTGGCAGGTTATATTAAAGTCCCTTTAATTCAAGTCATTTCACTTCTCGGCCATCTTTGAAACGCCTCTTGGGCAGTTTGCTCAGGCATTCTGTTTGAATGGGGAAACATCAAATTCTCCAAAATTACTTCCCATGATTACAATTACATTACATATTGTGAATAACCAATAAAATTAAACAACAACAACCATGTATTTAGTTTCATTTCTATATGTTCATATCAAACAAAATCTGCAGAAAGTCCCTCCCTCTGAGAATTGTCATTCAATAACAATCACTGATTGCCTCCTGTACTAGAAGGAGGGGCTTTATTTGCCATATTGACTGTTACACTTTTGCCCATTTAAAAGTATACCAGTGACATGTCCATTATATATAAATATTTTTCAAATCTGAGGAATGTGGTAGAAATATATATACATGAATATAGACATACACTCACCAGTCACTTTATTAGGTACATAATTCATGGTCAAGACGGTCTGCTGCAGTTCAAACTAAGCATCAGAACGGGTAAGAAAGGGGACTTAAGTGAGACTTTGAACGTAGCATGGTTGTTGGTGCCAGACTAGTCTGAGTATTTCAGAAATTGCTGATCTACTGGGATTTTCATGTACAACCATCTCTGGGGTTTATAGAGAATGGCCTGAAAAAAGAGATATATCCAGTGAGTGGCAGTTATGTGGGTGCAAGTGCCTTGTTGATGCTAGAGGAGAATGGACAGACTGGTTTGAGCTGACAAAAAGGCAATAGTAACTCGTTACAACCGAGGTATGCAGAAGAGCATCTCTGAATGCCCAACACATCAAACCTTGAGACGGATGGGCTATAGCAGCAGAAGACCACACCGGGTGCCACTCTACACCCTTAGGAAACTAAGGATACAATTCGCACAGGCTCACCAAAATTGGACAATAGAAGATTAAAAAAAACATCGCCTGGTTCGATGAGTCTCAATTTCTGCTGCGACATTTGGATGGTAGGGTCAGAATTTGGCGTCAACAACATGAAGGCATGGATCCATCCTGCCCCAATTGTTCAGACTGGTGGTGGTGGTGGTGTAATGGTGTGGGGGATATTTTCTTGCCACACTTTGGGCTCATTAATACTAACTAAGTATTGTGTCAACGCCACAGCCTACCTGAGCATTGTTGTTGACCATGTCCATCCCTTTATGACCAGAGTGTACCCATCTTCTCATTGCTACTTCTAGCAGGGTAATGTGCCATGTCATAAACTAAGAAATCATTTTAGACTGGTTTCTTGAACATGACAACAAGTTCACTGTACTCCAATAGCCTTCATAGTCACCAGAGCTCAATCCAATAGAGCACCTTTGGGGTGTGGTGGAATAGGAGATTCGCATCATGGATGTGCAGCCGAAAAATCTGCAGCAACTGCGTGATGCTATAATTTCAATATGAACCAAAATCTCTGAGGAATAATTTCCAGTACCCTGTTGCAACCTATGCCATGAAGGATTAAGGCTGAAGGCAAAAGTTGGTCCAGCCCAGTACAAGTAAAGTGTACCTAATAAAATGGCCAGTGAATGTATAGTCAACCTAAAAATATACCCAACAATTTATTATGCAACAGTTTTAAGGAAACTAATCACAATAAATGACAAATGTCTTCCAAAAAGACTTCTTAAACCAGAACATTGCCAGACTTGTGGTTTCCATTCCACTGTGATTGGAGGATGATTAGACACAACCACATAACTTTTTGATATTAAAATATTTCAAGTATTTTGAAAGGTTTCCAATGTTCTGCCTGTGTTAATAACACCCTGAGCACAGAGTCAGGAAAGAAAATGCTCTAGTAAACTTTTTTTAATGTTACAAGTACTTAATCCTTAAAATTTTTAGTGATTAAATCTGCTTAATAATAATAATTGCAATGAGAGAATGAAATAGAAATTCTTTTTTTCTTTTTTAAATTGAAGTACAAATATGAAAAACATTCACTTTAAGAAACAAATATTCGCATGTAATTGAGGCTATTTTACTCTTACCTTTAACCTTTTTGATGCATCAATTAAAGTAAAGGTATACTTTATTGTCAAAGAGGAAAATCAGTTTTAGGCTCTAAGGTACATTCATTACACACAAAAAAACATACATCTGAAAAATACAAAACATATATTACATAATTTTATTTAATAACTCAATTGCAGAGAGAATTCTGCATCTTGCAATTCTCAAGCTTACAGTTCAAAGTGTGCATTATGTTCGGCAGAAACACAGAAACACAGATGTTCTCATTTAAAGCCTGTAATACACTGTATAAAATGCTTCACAATTGACTTGTTTTGGGACAACATGAAGGAACTAAGTTAACTTATTAGTTTTTACAAATTTAAGTGGATTGAACATGAAACAATTAAGTTGCCCTAACATCTCTGAGCTCCGGCAATCAGCGTGCTTTGAGCACAAAACCCCAAAGAGCAGCACACGTTGGACAGTTTATCAAGGATGTACCGCTGGATCGCATCTCACTACAGACTTTTTTCTTGGAACGCAAAATTACCCATTATGCTTTGCGTGTATGCGCAAGGAGAATGCGAAGAACTTCTGGTCGGAAGTTGAGCTACCAGCTGACAGGCCGGAAACGCACACACACACTGTATTTCTGACGGCACACATGTGAACTAGGAGAAAGTTTTTCTCGTATTTCTGATGCGCTTGAACCACATGTGATAGATTATAACGGCTTTAACAGACACAGTTCTAAGTTGTGTGTCACAAAAACACTCTGTTATGCATTAAAACGTTATTGAAACCCATTTTCGGAGCGCAAATTACCAGTTGTACACGCTGTAAACGGAAGTTTTTAGCATTCTACCGGAAGACGCTTGTCGCTATAGCGCCCTCCATACAGCAGCCATGAAAAAGGTCTATAGTTGTGTTACACATGATATTTAATTAATCTTGTCTCTATCTAACCACTCTTCAGTCTTTTACACTGCTTCAATCTTTCGCTTTCACGCTTGTACTTAGTAATTTTAGCGAAACCTCAGATACTGTTGGTTGGTTCCTGTTGGTTGTGCACCTATTTTTACCAACCAAGTTTGTCGACGCCATTATAACGACACAGATCACTCTGCCTATTCATGCCAGAGTCCTGCGGAAAAAAATGACATATGGTAATTTGTGTTTATCTTATCTTTATTTATTTATGATTTGCTTATGGGTAAAACAAAGACCTTGCGGGTCAGGTAGTTGAAACGGTAGGCTACAAATAATTAATTTGTTATTAATTAATTAATTATCCATGAATAATTAAATTACCATTGCCTATGATGACAGTGCCATCTTCCATCGTGATGTTTTACATTAGACATCGCACGATGCCAAATTGGTCGACATCGCCCAACCCTGGTTTGAACTCAAAAGTTTGACTGTACAGGGGTTCTGTCCTATCCATAATTTTCATAGCAGCATGACTTAAATGTCCAAGTCTTGATTTCAGCTGTACTGCTAGATTTCCATACTAAATGCCCAAATCTAGCCACATTTTCTAGAACAGCCCTATAATACATTGGTGTCAGCATTTGAGCCTTCACAAGAAGTACAATCTTTGTTACGATCAATTCATATTAGTTGCGAAACATCTGAAATTGACTAAATATGTTGCATCCTATCTTCAGATGTACAGTATCTTGTATCTTCATGTACTAAGACATTTAATCCAATAGTTGTGAATGATTACCTGCCCTGTCCTTGAGAATCCAATTAATTAAGATTAGTGTTATCAGTGTGTGCAATATGACTGATAATGTAGACACTCAGGACACAGTGCCCGTTGCCTTAGGAACAGGAAACATAAGCTGATCCGCGATAATTCTGAGAATCTCTATATACTGTAGGTGTTGTATAAATGTATAAACTCACTGAACTTACAGCCACTGATGAGTAAGCATATATATCTATATATACTGTATATGTAAGAGACCAAATTACTATTTTCAGAGCTTAAACTCCCCTTTTCAAATCTCAAAACTACAGAATAATCATTTTTTATATTACAACCAGAAAACAAATCGAATGATTTATCCAAATAATATCTAAATATTCACTTAAATTATACACATTTAAATTAACTTACTGCAAACTCTAAGCTGAAACAGCATGATTGTTAATTTTTTTAGGGGGGGCATTTTCGACAGGCCCAGACCTACTGGGCTGTAAGACCACTTCAGTGATACTGTGTCTACAGGTGATGACGTCACTTCAATGGAGGCAGGTCTCGGCTTGCCGTAAATGCCCAAGTTTCCTTGACTCCACCCTCTGTCAAATCAGGGCCACAAAGTGAAACATGCAGAAACGTGGAGTGCAAAGTGGAAACAGCATTGCAAACTCAAGGTTGACTAAAAAAGCAAATCAAAATAACAATTGCAACTGACTAGACGGGTTTTGTAAAGGCAATGCTATAAAAAAATGTATAGCAAATATATATAGTTGTTCTTTTTAAATTGCAAATATTTTAGTTTTTTTTTTTTTTTTTGCACTGCTTGATTTTTTTTGCAGTTCCTTTTTTTGTTTGCAAAATTAATTTTTATTTCTCAAAACTTAATTTTACCTTTGCATTTAATTATTTTCATTAGCAAAATAAATTTTTATTTCTTAAAAATTAATTTTCGCTTTGCGGTTTTGGGAGATTTACATTTTTTTATTTTTTTTTGCTCAATACTTTATTTTTTGTTTGCAAAAATGTTTTTTATTTTGCAAGTATATTTGGCCGTAGATTGATTTATACTTCTCTTTACAAAAAAAAGGGAATTTTTTTATTTATTTATTTTTTTTCCTGTTCGTTCAAACTACTTATTTAAATTGAACCAAAACATCCTAGTTTAGCTTTTTATGGAATAACTGAATTGTTTTATGTTAAATGAATCCACTTACATTTGTAAAAACAATTAAGTTAAATTAATCGGTTTATGTTGGGACAACATGAAGGACTTGTATGGAACCTACCATTTCTAACAGAGTAAACATCGACTACCGAGTTAGTTATGCCAACATAATTTATTTATGTCCCAGCACAAAATTATCATACTATAGTTAGTAAAATTAACTTAACACATAATACAAAAAAACTGTTATTTTTTAATCCTTTTAAACCTGTTTTAAATCTTTTTGGATGTTTTAGTTATTTGTAGTTTTTATTTATTGTGTGATTATTTAAAATTCTTTTAATCTTCATCCTTATGTAAAGCATTATGAAGAAACAATTATCATTTTGTTTGAAATGTGCCAAATAAATAAACTTGCCTAAACCGATTTTTTGTTGGTTAGAAAGAATTGGTTCAACTCATTTTTGGGTAAAAGGTGTTTATTTTTAAAAGTTTTTGTCTCATCTTCATCTTTCTTTATATTTATTGTGCTTTTTACAGTATAAATTGTGTCAAAGCAACGTAAAATAGATGAAGAAATCATTGTGAAACATTCCAGCAATTCAGCCAAGCAAGAGACTAGTGTAAAATGTGTGTAGTTCTAGTTAATTAGATAGTTAAATCTACATATATTTTAATCAAAATCGTTTTAAGAAATGAAGACTTGGATGGTATAAATCTTGCAAATGCTGAGTAACGAAAGGGTTCTCTCAAACTAATATAAGTTTGAGAAAGCAAAAGTAAATTATTATCATTTAAATCAAGTCATCCAGGTTAAACACAAAGCCCTAAAGGGTATTTCCATGTGCGCTGCTTTCTGTTCTTTTTTTTTTTTAAATCTTTTGATGGAGAGAATCCCTTTAACTCTCAAAAGCATGATAGATCATGCCATCAGAGAGCAGAGTTCCTCTGTAAGGCCTGGAAACTAAAGATGAGCCACAATAAATGTATAATTTTAGGTGTGGTGACATAGTGATTATGGAAGGGTGTGTGAGAATGTGTTTTCTTAAGTGTCTCACTGTTTGTTCTTGGGTCTGAGAGTCTCGTATTGTGTTTTTACTGTAAAAGCTGTAAATCTCTTGTAAACTTTTGAAAACAAAGTACTGCTTCTCAATGCAGCTTATCTTTTATGATGTTTCTTAATGATTTTATTAGTGTTTTTTGAGGTCCAACTTTATACTTAGTGGCTTCAAATACAACAAAATATTGTGACTTATTGCAAAACATGTTTAGTTTATATTTTTTATTTGCATTTGTCAAGTGTCAACAATCAACAATGTGATTACAGATGTATTTACAGGAATATTTTACAGTTGTAATTAAATTCAGGTAGATTTAACGATAAGTACAATTCAGATCAGTATGTGTTAGATGCGTTATTAGAACAATAAGTGCATTGTGAGAGCTATTTTTGTGTGTTAGTGCTAATACACAATAATTGTCAAATGATGAATCACAAATAATCGAGTCCAAAATAAAAGTGTATTTACATAATGTGAGCATACACTCATTTTTCAAATAAAGCTTAATAAATTGCTGTTACAACATGAAGTCTTTTGGATTTTCACTTTAGATACATTGTCTCCAAAAGGCTTAAATGAAGAGTTTGACAATCGTCCTTTTCTTTAATCATTCTTTAATGTTTAATTAGGTGTTTGGGTACACCTTTGGGTTTTGGGTTTTTGGCTACATTTTGTTGCATATTTTGTTGTATCCTGGTACATTCTGTTTTTTTATTTATAATTTGTAATGTAATATTATGGTTTGTTTTTGTATTTTCACTTAACATATCTAAGCTGTATAATCTATGAATGAGTGTGTTTGTATGTATAGAGGATATCATGTGATCCGGAAGAGTACAAAAAGGAGCACCTGATTGTGATGAATGCTGTCTGATGAAGAGCCGTGTGGCTCGAAGTGTTATGCGTTTTGTGTCAGCCTTTTTAATTTAATAAATTTGTAGTTTTGGAGCTCTGGTGTTGCTGCCTTTGATGAATATTCAAATAAATGTACGACAGAAAAGTGGCCATACAGTCATTTGAACACAATTTGGGATTTATCAATATGGACATGAGCTGTAGCTACAATCCAATCTCATGTCCGTCTCGCCTTGTGAACGCAACCTAAAAATTTTAAGAGGAACACTTTTGTACTTATATATATATATATATACAATTTTCTTTATTATTATTAGCTAAAATTTTCCCTTTTTAGCCTGAAGTATTCCTTTAAATATTAGTACTTGTTTAGTACAAGTTATGTTTTTTTTTTTTTAACAACGATTATTATTGTTACTTTAAAATGAATGCTAATTCTTTTTTCAAAGCATTTTGTGCTTTATGCATATGAACAGACTGGGTTAAATTTGCACTTATGAAAATTTGCACAGTATTTTACACACTCATGAAATAGACACATGGTTATGTAAGCACAAAGTATCTTCTGCCCATATAGTTCCTGTATAATAAGACAATATAAAATATGTTGAACTTTACACATGATGTTCTGGGAGGTGATAAACTATCTGATGATCACATCTATTTCTGCTCATATATATATACAGTTGAAGTCAGAATTAGTATAAAGTCTTCTCACTGTTAAACAGAAATTGGGGAAAAAATAAACAGGGGGTCTAATAATTCAGGGGGGCTAATAATTCTGACTTCAACTGTGTATGTATATATATATATATATATATATATATATATATATATATATATATATATATATATATATATATATATATATATATATATATATATATATGTTATCTTTCAGGCAAAATGTGTACAAATGCACTTACTTTATTTAATAATATATAATTTCTTATTTTTATATTGATTACAGTGATGAATTTAGAGGTTTCATTTATTTCTGCTTTTTGTGGGTGGCAATATTACATTGATTTTCAGTGCTTTTACTCTGATGGTATTTTGTTTATGTTGTGTATCGTATTGCATGTTTGAGTGCATGCATATTTTTACTGTAAGTTCAACAAAAAAGAAAAGCAATTTACTACAAATCGTCACCTTAGAATTATAAGGTTCTATCTGCGTTCTGAATGATTTTGAGATATTGAGCTTCAAAGTTTTTGCATTCTATATAGCAAACAACATGTGTGTAACAGATCTTTTTCAAACATTAACATGACAGAGACCCTAAGGGTTCTCTAAATTTAAATTATCAAAGTTCTCTTACATTTGCAAATTGGAGTAAATAAACCACGGTAAATGCAGATAGAACCTTCTCATTCTGAAAAGTCATTTTCTGCTTGGAATTATAAGGTTCTATCTGGCAGATCATTCATTGAAGCATTAATTATCAAGAAATGCAATAAAAATATATATAGTTTAGTGTTGTAACAACATGTTGATGCTTGAGAAAGTTAAAATTTTGCTTTCTGTAACATTTATTTCATGTTTTAGGATAAATATTTTTTCTTTTAAAATTAAGCATACAAGGCTGTACTATTTTTTTCCAGTGCAGCTGTTAATTTTATCTAATTATTATGTTCATATTTATAAAATTTTATGCTTTAAATAAATTATTAAATTATATTTATTGAATTATATGCCCCATGAAATAAATTAAGTATTTGCCCTTCAAGGCTTAATATTAAACTTATAGACTTAAAAAAAAAAAAAAAAAACAGACTATGAGCAAATGAGTTTAATAAACACTGAAAAGTGTTTCACTGACTATATATACACAAATAAAAATATTTTACATTTAATATACAAATTTTTAAATTTGTATTTTCCCCGTGTTTGCGTGGGTTCCCTCTGGGTGCTCTGGTTTTCCCCACAAGTCCAAAGACATGCGGTACAGGTGAATTGGATAAGCTAAAATAGGCCATAGTTTATGTGTGTGATTGAGTGTGTATAGGTGTTTCCCAGTGTTGGGTTGCAGCTGGAAGGGCATTCGCTGTGTAAAACATATACTGGATAAGTTGGCGGTTCATTCCGCTGTGGCGACCCAAGATTAATAAAGGGACTAAGTCGAAAAGAAAATGAATGAATGAATCTCAGTGTCAAGAAATGCTTCTAAATCGTTACATTTACACACATTTCAATTTTGTGTGGTGTGGCATTATTTAGTCGACTCTGATTTTGTGTGATTTTGTCTTTCTGGTGTTTCCTGCTGTCAATGGAGCAGTCCGTCGAAATAACAAAGAAAGCTAATCCTAATTTGTCCTCGTGCATGCATTAAAAATGCTGATTGGCTCACAGATAGAACCTTTTAGAGCCAAGCTAGAGTTCAACTTTGTAGATACACCTTTTTTGTTTTTTAAATAAAAAGCCTTAAAATGTAAACAACGTATAAAAACACTTCCCATAATCTAAATAAGTTGCCATTTAAAAAGAATATGTGAATAACTCAATTTTGACAAAAATGTCAGATAGAACCATATAATTCTAACGTGACGAAATGCTTATGTTTTTCTTACCTGATGATCATGTTCTACAGATTTGGGATGAAATCACATTTTGAGCTTTACTGGACCAAAAATGGATCAGCGTCTGTGCAAAGAATCCCATGACAAATGTCAGAAATGTACTTCATTAATAACTTGCTGTAGAAATAGTGTAGAATCTAAAATATTTCTTATTTATTCTACTCATTTATTCTCTGTTATTTTATATTTTGTTGAAACTTTTAATATTTTATTTCCTGGCTTTAATTGTATTTTGATTGTCATTTGTGCGCACATATATGTTACACACTGTATTTATCAATGATTCACCTTTTGCTATTTGTTTTTACGTTTATTAAATCACTAAAATGTATTAAAATAAGATTTAATTTGATATCAGTTCATGTAATTTAAGTTGAATTTAATAAAAAATCCTAAGGCAAGTTTGTTTCAATTTAATAATTTAAGTCAACAACAAGTTTTTATTTATTTATTGTTGTACAATGTAGCTTACTGTTGTGAATACTGTGGTTTGTGGTGAGTATATATAATGTGATGTTTTGTGTATGGAAACTTTGAAATTTTCCGATGTCCTCATGTTTATATATGTTCATTTTCTTTACACCTACGTAGTCAGCAGACGTCAAGAGTGAAGTGAACCGGATCTTGCACTTGTTACCTACAGAGGACCTGTGCTGAAGCAGGACGACCGCTGCTGTCTGGTTAACCGCTGAGTGAGCTATTTTACTGTTATGAGATACTTCTTTGACTGCAAGACTTTTCAAGAGGAAGTGACCAGTTTAAACCTTCCTGTCTGACAATGCATGCTAAGTCATATTCATAATTTTAAACCAAATAAGATGATGTGTTTGAGATATGTACATTATACGACAATAGTTTGTAATAAATGAAAAAAAAAAACAATTTGAAAGAAAACTCTTTCTGCTAAAAAAATCTTTGTTTATACGATGCTTCATATTTAAATTTAATTTTATTGTGACAAAAAAATATTTTACTGTCATTTTTGCTCAATTTATCAAAAGTAACGCCACTGCTGCAACAACCATGCCACGTTCAAAGCATAGGTTCAAAGTCACTTAAATCATCTTTTTTCCTCGTACTGATGCAGCAGATCATCTTGACCTATATATATATATACAGGCTATATACACGCCTAAATGCATTAAGTTGCTCCCATGCGATTGGCTGATTAGAAATTTGCGTTAACAGATGTACCTAATAAAGTGGCCATATAAAACTGGTAGTGTATTGTAGCAAATGGCTTCCGTAGGATCATGAGAAATAATTTAAATTAAAATAATCAATGCTGAAAATCAGCTTTGCAATCACATGAATAAATTATAGGCCCCCATGTCTATCGACTTAATATGCTGCTTAATAAAATATTAATTTCTAAGAAATAATAATAATAAACAAACAAAATGAAATGCAAAGTAGACTACTGACTTTTCTATAGATGTTTGTATTATGATAAAAAATGTTAGGCTACATGGAATTATGTGGTGATATTTCGTGCCTTGTGATGATGTGTTTACAAGCAAAAGAGTGACATCAGTTCTTTGAAGGGCCGTTACGACAGAATGACGACTCACTTCAATTTTGAAGACCACAGTTCACTCCAGTCTCTCCCAAATGACTTTACCAATTCTTTTGGGGTGGTTTTTGACTCTGTGTTCAAGTCACATTGTGAGGTCCTGTTTGCAGTGTGACCAGGTCATCCGTTATGTACATGAAGACTTTCTCTCGACGGTTAAAGGGATCCGCGTCCGTGATCAGATCGAGTTAAAGAAAATTATCGATCACGCTTACACCAATTATCGCGAGACAAGCAGACTGCTCAGCGGTGTTATAGGTAAATCCGATAAATACTGTTTTGATGACAGTATTATTATTATGGTTCATTATAATTTCATAGGCCTGTTACAGCAGTGAAAGTGAACACCGTTTTGTATACGTTTGAATAACATGCAAGAAACAATTTTTTTTTATACCTACCCTATCCGTCGATAGGGGGAGATGTAAACATGGCATGAACTACAGAAATTAAGAGAACACACATATTGATTTAAATTCTGTTTCACTAAATAATACTTACAATTGTAAACATAATAGCAAAACTATTGTTTTAGAAGACTTTATTGCTTGAAGACTAATGGAAATCAACCAGGAATGAACATTACCCACATTAGGCTGTTACCAAAGCGTTTCAGTTTAAAATAGCTGAACTTTACATTTACCAAACGGTTACCAAATATCCATAGGCCTACATTAGGTACAGGATAATCAATCAAAGCTGTCATAATATGCTTTTTATTCATTACGTATTTGTTTTTGTATGCATTATGCTATAGTATGAGACTTTGGAACACCTCACTTATAAATCATTTAATCTAAAGTGGCTACAATTCTGCCATTTTAGTTGACTACTTACCCTCAGGTTGCTCCAATTCTGTATTGATTTGTTCTGCTGAACACAAAGTAGGATATTTGTAAGAATGTCAATTCAAACAGATCTCATATTTACTTACAGTAGAAGTCTGAATTATTAGACCCCCATTGAATAAATATATCCTAAATGATGTTTAACAGAGCAAAGACATTTTCATAGTATGCCTGATAATATTTTTTCTTCTGGAGAAAGTCCTATTTGTTTTATTTCGGCTATAAAAAAAGTTTTTAATTTTTTAAAAACGATTTTAAAGACAAAATTATTAGCCCCTTTAAGCTGTTTTTTTTCCCGAAAGACTACAGAACAAACCATTGTTATACAATAACTTGTCTAATTACCCTAACCTGTCTAGTTAACCTAATTCACTTAGTTAAGCCTTTAAATGTAATTTTAGGCTACATAGAAGTGTCTTGAAAATATCTAGTCACATAATATTTACTGTCATCATTGCAAAGATAAAATAAATCAGTTATTAGAAATGAGTCATTAAAACTATTATGTTTTGAAATGTGTTGAAACAATTTTCTCACTGTTAAACAGAAATTGGGGAAAAAAATAAACAGGGGGGCTAATAATTCAGGGGGGCTAAAAATTCTGACTTCAACTGTACTTATAGTATTCATTTTTCCAACTAAGGCAGTGCATGTGTGGCAAGATCATTTACTGACATTTTCCCCAAATATCTTTCTTTGTGTTCATCAGAGTTATAATAGGCTAAATGATGGCAAAATATATAAATTTTAGTTCAGGACCTTTTAGTAAGTGCTATATGATGTTTTCTTTAGATCCTACAACACTCTATCGTGCAAGAACAGAATACCAGAGTGAATTCAAGAGGCATTGGAAAGAAGACAGGACAAGTGAGCACTTGTGCATGCAGATTACTTTTAAGCAGTCAATCTTTTTTCATAATGGTAAAGACATGATATGAATGTTATGCAGTGTTGTTTTTGTAGATTCTCTTCAATGGGATTTGATTACTATAGTGGAGAAAGGAAAAAGAATTCTTCAGAAACACTTGGAGATTTTCATTGCTGAAGGTATGGGTACATAAAATTTAAGTTCATGTGTAGCGATGATATCTAAGATCTCTTAATTCTCAGTAGTTATATATATTTATCATATATATATTTTTCCAAAGGTCTGTGTCCTAATAAATGTGGTAAGTAAAAGAATTATTCTTATATTTCACCAAAATAGTTCTGAATATCTTAAAAAAAATACTTTACTTTTTTTGGGGAAATAGGCTCGTTTTGTAACTACTCCTACACAGTTTAGTTTTACTCATTATTTCTGTAGGTTTCACCAAGTTAAATTTAAAACATTTTAAGACCATTATGAATGAAATTATAGACTTATATGGGGCTAAATGTTAAAGACATCTTTTAGAATATCCCAGTTAGAAAATATTTCCTCTTACTCTTTTAAAAAAATATTAAAATTTAATACAGTACATAATTATTTACTTGGAATGTTTTTTATTCATTCATTTTTTTTTGGCTAAGTCCCTTTATTAATCCGCAGTCGCCACAGAGGAATGAATCGCCAACTTATCCACCACATGAATTACGCAGCGGATGCCTTTCCAGGTGCAACCCATCTCTGGGAAACATCCATACACAATATGGACAATTTAGCCAACCAAATTTACCTGTACCGCATATGTCTTTGGACTGTGCAGGAAACTGGAGCAAACGCAGGGAGAACATTAATATTTTTTATAATTTTCAAATATTATCATTCACAATCCTAAAACCCTTACCAAGAATAGAACTAAACATAGCTGTCACTTACTTCAGTCTAAAATAATAATAATAATTAAATAATAAGAGGTAAGTATCCTCAGCAGTAAATAAATGGGGAACTTTTAAGCAAATGTTACTGCAAGGAAAGTAGTTCATTGTTATACATATACATGTTATTCATTGTTATACATGAACAAAGGAAAATTAAGATCTACAACACAACTTTTCACTAGATTTAAGACCTATCGAGGCCTAAAATATAGCTTTTGAAGTTTAAGACATTTTAAGAACTTTTAAGACCCTGCGGATACCATGCTATTTTTTTTAAATCCATTTAGCCGATCTCTCTCACTTTTAGTTTAGATCAGCATAGGTCATTGAGTTAGATTAATAATATTATTGTGCCTGCTGCAGGCACAATATATGTAAAATTAATTTAAATAAATTTATTAAATTGAAGAAATGTTTACATTTTTTATTTTTGAATGAGATGCTAATGGTCTAGTCCAATTCAATTGTTTATATTACGCTAAGGTAAAAGTGCACCCTCCAGACTGGGAGATTGACTGAATGGATTACAAAAACGTACTCAAATGTTTAACTGTAGGTGACTTGTAAAAAGAGCCTATTTTTGAAAAAAGTGTGATGTTCCTTTAACACAGTATCGATACAAACCATAGACTGTAAAAAGTGAAGCCAACTGTCCCAGGCATAGCTGCTGTGCTGATGACATAATTTCCTCAAACCTCAGAACATTTTGAAATGGTAAATGAGTTGTGAATTATTACCTTTTAACATTCACATCATATCTATCTGTGGGGTTTTGCAAACACTTTCTAAATACAGCGATGAGGTTGGAGTTAAAATGCTCAGCTTCTAAAAGATAACATTACATTGTAACGGTAGTTTACATTTGTACCACATATTTTTCTCTACAACTATCTGTCTAGTTATTAGTAATCTAATGTTTAGTCCTACACTAGTATGTTATTTTATAACTTAGTTACATGTTTTGTGCCAATTATTGGCTATGTGATTTCTGAACTAACTGCTACAATGCGTACATAAAAAACAAACAAAACAGACAAAAAAGGTTACCTGGCTGTTCTTAACAATTAACCCTTGACCTTTCATTTTGAAATGAGCTGCAAAATTACAGAAACTTATACAATTTTTCAAAACTCATAGTAATGATACTGATAGTAATGAATTTACTTTAAATTTGAAAGTTTTCATGATTAGGGGCTTACGTTCATCTGCTTACACAACAATGATAGTTATGTTGAGGAGTGGGGCAAGGTGTGTGATCAAAATGTTGAGCTTGTGTATGTTTTTTTTTTCTCAAAATGTATAAATGCAAAACAAAAATACAATGTTTTGGACAAAATTGAAGGGGTGAAAATGATTTTAATGAGCCTGGGTTGCCTTTTCCAGTACTATTTTGCACTTGAAGCTGATGTGCAAAATATATATAAATAAATAAATAAATAAATAAATAAATATATATATATATATATATATATATATATATATATATATATATATCAGTATATATATATATATCAGTATATATGTATGTCATATACAGTTAAAGTCAGAATTATTAACATCCTGTTTATTTTTTTCCCAATTTCTGTTTAACGGAGAGAAGATTTTCTCAACACATTTCTAGTTTTAATAACTTATTTCTAATAACTGATTTATTTTATCTTTGCCATGATGACAGTAAATAATATTTGACTAAATATTTTTCAAAACAATTATATACAGCTTAAAGTGACAAGGCTTAACTAGGTTAACTAGGCAGGTTCGGGTAATTAGGCAAGTTATTGTATAATGATGGTTTGTTCTGTAGACAGTCGAAAAAAATAGCTAGGGGCTAATAATTTTGACCTTAAAATGGTTCATAAAAAATTTAAAACTACTTTTATTCCAGCCAAAATAAAGCAAATAAGACTTTGTTCAGAGGAAAAGTTATTATCAGACTTATTATCAATATTCCTTTGCTTTGTTAAACATCATTTAGGAAATATTTTAAAAAGAAAAAATAATTTTAAGGGCGGCTAATAATTCTGACTTCAACTGTACACTTATATATATATAAATATTGGTGGCGTAACTGGTTTGTGTCAATTGGTGTCACCAGTATTTTACAATATTTTACATAAAAATATAATTATATACATGGAAATAATGTGAAAAATTTGAAAACACCTAGAAATTTGAAAACATCATTAAAATATACATTTAGAGATAACTCGAATAAAATAAATGTTATTATGGTATTTTAAAATGAAGTAATAATTTTTGTGTGTACACTTGCTTATCTAGGAATTGTAAATTATTTAACATTTCACAATTTTTGGATTAGATTTTAAAATTACTCATCTTGCCAAACCTTATTTGTATAGGCTGAAAAAATTTGCATGTACCAGCTCCAAAATGCTCTGATACAAACTATATACTGTAGACAGTGAAGCCGACTGTCCCGTGTCTCATAATCGTAGCCAACAGTATATATATATATATGTGTGTGTGTGTGTGTGTGTGTGTATTATATTATTCTTCCTGGATTAAGCTGATCGTTCCTGTCATTCAAATTGATACATGTCTCCTACGTTAAAATCAAGTATTTAAGCTTAAGCCTTTAGATTTTAATATCCTGAGACATAAATTCAGTCAAGTGTCTCTAAACCTCTGATTACTGGTGTATGTGTCACATGACGCAGAATATAAAGAATATGACGATATATTTACTGTATATTTTATTGCTCATGGGATGTGTGGGTGTATGCATGGGTGGTTGCCCGTCCGGGGCGGATTCTTGTTTGTTTCAGGCCTGTTGTATCAGAGAGTGATGAACTGCACTTCCTGTCAGTATGGGCTGTTTACATGTCTGTCAGCCAAACCACCACTAGACTGTGGAGGTGAGAAAGACAGCCATCATGGAAATACACAGCAAGATTACATTTGCAGACTACTTTAACACATCACATAATATTCTGTTGTCTTTCTCTCTGCTTTGTATTCGTTCAGAGCATCATCTTGAGGCAGATGAAGGAGAGGAGGTGGTGCTGGATTGTTTTCTGTCTTGGCACACTCTTGTGGTGGGACAGACTGAGTATCATTATTCCTGGCATCCTGGAGAAACAAATGTAAAGACAAAGACACACACACACACACACACACACACACACACACACACACACACACACACACACACACACACACACACACACACACACACACACACACACACACACACACACACACACACACACACACACACACACACACACACACAGTTGTAGTCATTTGCTGGTTTTAGAGAATCTTGAAGCCATTTTATATACTGTTTCAGACAAACCTGAAAAAAAAAAACTTTAAAAGGGTATTTATTAAAGAGGTATGCTTAACCTCATTTCCTTTCATTGTCCAAATAGCAAGATGCTTTAGTTTACTTTCTTATATTGCAAGATGCTATGTTGACGCATTGCTGCCACATACATTTTTTTTTTTCTCACTCAGCTATGTCGTTATAACGTCATCTTTTCTCGAACGAGATCTTTTCTCATAAAAACGACTTCATGACAAACTATATATTTGGAAAGGTCTAAAGCTTCTGAATACATATTTTACTTTTGTTACGTAGGAAGAGAAAAGATTGAAATCCATTAACCGTCACCTTTTTACCTGTGGGATCGTTTGCTGATACATTTGTAAGCCATAATATTATAGTCTAAACATGAGGCAACCATGACAAACTATTAGGGCTGCGCAATATTGGAAAAAAAAAACTGGCATTGCAATATGCTTTTTGTCTGTAATATATATTGTGATATACAATTGAAGTCAGAATTACAGTATTAGCCTCCTTTTGATTTTTTTTCTCTTTTTCTATATATTTTCTCTTCTGGAGAAAGTCTTATTTGTATTATCATGGCAAAGATAAAATAAATCAGTTATTAGAGATAAAATAATTATACCTATGATGTTTAGAAATGTGTTGAAACAATCTTCTCTCCGTTAAACAGAAATTGGGGAAAAAATAAATATGGAGGCTAATAATTCAGGGGGGCTAAAAATTCTGACTTCAACTGTAACTATAATTTCAAAAGATGACTTGTAGTTTTAACACTATTTAGAAATCATGAGTTTAGATTGATTGAGATTATTTTGTAGGGCAGTATCTGCATAAAATCTAATTAACAAATTAGAAGCATACAACAACAAAGATGCAAATGAAATAAATTGTGTATTAGGGTTTTCTGCAGAATCTAACAATATTAAGGCACAGAAATTCAGTCATATGTAAAATAACACTGTATAGTCTTTTAAATAAAGAAATAAATATAAAGAAAATAAAACCAATCTATTTTTAAGGCTTTAACTTTATAACTGCTTGGTTTAAATTTCTTGGTTTGAAATCTCAGAGAGTGACAGGCGTTCAAAAACATTTTCAAATAAAAATCTTTCACTATATTAGGGTTAAACTTAGCGCAGACTCCCGAATCACATTTTCTGAACCTTGGTGGCTGGTGATTACAGTATAAACCCAACTTGACACTGCAGATCTTGCATTGGGACTATTGCAGATTCACACGTTGCGATATCAATGCTGAAACGATATATTGTGCAACCCTACAAACTATTTGTTAACAATTTCAAACTATTTAAAAATGTCTAATTTCAATGTGGTAATTCTTCATAAATATTACTGAGAAACAGCTATTCATTAATTTTCGACAAGATACTCATCAGGGTTGTAAAGCATTACTTTGCTACAGCAATCCGCATGTAAAAGATGTAGGTGCTTTTTTGAGGATTTTTCAAATCAAGCTGCTTATACTTTGTCAGACTTTAATTCCTACTTTACAAATATTGTCAAAAGTATGAAAACATATGGTTCATATTCTGCGAAACATACACATAAATAAGGGGTGCCCTTAAATAGTCACCAATTTAAACTGAATGTTAACAGGTGGTGATGTTTGGTATTGCGGCCAAGCAACTTCAAATTTGGAATATAATTTGATCAAAAATTTAGCTTTGATTTTCTGTCAAATTTGGGCTAAAAGATGTTTTGTAAAAATTAAGTATTTTATGTAACATAAAATATAGATTTATTCATTCATTCATTTTCTTGTCAGCTTAGTCCCTTTATTAATCTGGGGTCGCCACAGCGAAATGAACCGCCAACTTATCCAGCTCGCTTTTACACAGCGGAAGCCCTTCCAGCCGCAACCCATCTCTGGGAAACATTCACACACACACACACTCATACACTACGGACAATTTAGCCTACCCAATTCACCTGTACCGCATGTTTTTGGACTGTGGGGGAAACCGCAATGGCATGCAGCTGCTTTGTTTTTTTTTTCATTCTTTTTTTAAAAGTACAACCTGAAAGACGACAATACAACATTTACTATCACAATTATCAGCACTTTTAATAATTAATTTTACAGACTTATAATGTGCTGTTGTTCTATTGGAGTTTTGATTCCAAAATGGCCGCCGCGCCATTCAGTGGCTCTTTCACAAATTGCACTAGAGTGTCGTCTCTTGGTGATTCTATGCTTTTTGATCAAACTGAAAAATTAAGAGAGGGTGGGACATAGAGTAGCCCCTCCCCTTTTTACATTTAGCATTTTTATCACAGCTCTGCCAGTGAGAGTGGTTGAGCTCAAGTGCATCAAATGAAAAGCAAATAAGAAGCGTATTAAAGGAGGCAGGGCATGGCAGATACTAGAGAGTATTTGATTGGGCAAGATTTAATTAGAAACTGAAGTATGAGGTGATGTAAAAAAAAAAAAAAAACGTTGATCGATTTAGGTAGAAGTGATGGACTTCAAGCTTTACGTTTAAATCAGTTTTATAGTTGCTTATTGTGTCACTGTTTTGGAGCACAGCTTATTGATATTCTTAAAACTAACAGACAAACTAACATCTAAAAAAAATTTAAATAATGAGACCTTTAAGTGCAAAGTGAATTTTTTGTGTTTTTTTTGTGTCATCAAAAAATAAATAAAATGAATCTACAAGCAAACAACATCAACTCGTAATACAGGCTGTAAATTAAGGTAATACTGTTGTAAATCATGTTCCGTTTCCTGCACAGACTGATCATTTTGCTTCACAAAGCCCAAAGGTATCCATTATGTAAACATAATTAATTAATTTATGTTTGGACTCTTAAAATTGACTTGTGTTTTGCACATCACTAAGCACCAATGTTTCAGCCAGATTTTCTCTTTGATATTTTACTGACCTTTTTTTTTTTACCCACAACTTGTTTTGCCTAATGATGAGTAAACTTGCAGCAAGTCTTTTTTCCCTGCTTTTTGCACTCAGATAGTTTATAGCTAAAGTGCATTACAGCCAAAGATCACTTACAAACAGTCAAAATTACAAAAACTTGTTTCAGTAGCATTTAAGTCAACACATTAAAATCAGTGTACTTATTTAAAACACAACAAAACAGTAAATATTTTTTAAGATTTAAAATATGCAGTAAAAATAACATTATATTTTAACTAGATAAAGAGCACAGATGTATCCTAAATGATATACACTCCACACGTAAGCACACATGTACTTTGACACTATGTACTCAACCATGCAGTGTATGAACTTTATGCGGTTATTTCTTCATTCAGCATCAGAGCCTGAAAGCCCCGCTCCCTCCACTAGTATCCAATAGATCATTTTGCAACTATCAGGTTGTAAAAATTATTATTATTATTTTTATTATTATTTAGTAGGAAAACAGATTTTTTACAGAAATAGTGATAAACCTTTAAAGGCAAGACAAACCTCTTATGAACTCTGAGAGAATTCCACCAATCAGAGAGTTGTGCACACACACACATGAACACACACTGTTCTCCACAATGGTGATGTAAATAAACGTTTTCTGTTAAACATATGACTAAAATGGTTATTTGTTTGTCAGTAACCAGTAACCAAACAGATTAGTTGATTTCATTTGCTTTTATGAAACACTGTGAGACCAATATGGATGTTACCCGGTTGAGCCCCACATTAGACCCAGTCAGATTATTTGTGAGATTCATATTGGCTAATTTAGACTGTAAAGTATACTGTAATTTCAGTTTTTGTGGTTTGGACTCTTCAGAGGTGTAATGCATTTCATACTAAAAAAATGCTTATCATATGGCCTTACCCTAGCCCTACCACTTAACCCAACCTCTTACAAGAAAGCAATTGTAAATTTTGAAAGTAAGAAGAACCCATTAAGAATGATTTTTAACATTTTTAAATTATTAATTATTAATTAAAATGACCTCAACATTGTATTTCCTGGATTACACCCCATTATTCAAATCCCCAAAACCAGTACACATGCACACGCACACTTGCATAAAGAGTTACAGTTTTTGTTTTATTTACTTTATATTTTCAGTTAAATAAGTGCTTTATCAACATATTTAAAGAGCAATTTTCTTTTTGAAAGGTTCGATGTGAATGCAATTATGTCAATGTAAATGCAAATATTTCAATATGAATACAAATATGTCAATGTGAATGCAAATCGAAGCAAATTTAGCCTGTGTCATTTCCAGAAAAAAAAAAAAAAAATGCTGGTTGAATCAAAGTTGCTTTAAGTCAGAATTTGCCAGGTGACTTAATAATTTCCTATATGACTGTAAATTATTTTATAGTAATGTTGTCATAATATAATTCCCCCTTAAGTAGCAACGAGTTTACATCATGAGCTTGATAAGCTATTCAAATGTTGATCTTTCTATATATATTTACAGACCAGATTACAAAATTTGTTATTTTTAATATATATATTTTTTAATTTATTATTATTATTTTTAATTGCAAGATGTTATTTGACGGAGAGTATGAAGAGCTAGTGGTGACAAAAGAGTCTAAAATCGTCCTCAATCAGCTGAGTGTCAGTGAGGAAGGCTCATACCGCTGCCTCCTAAAGGACCAAAAGGGTACTGCACTGTCCCGCACGTTCTTTCAACTAGAAGGTACAGTAGCTATTTCTGATATTTATGTTTTTATTATATATATATATATATATATATATATATATATATATATATATATATATATATATATATATATATATATATATATTTTTTTTTTTTTTTTTTTTTTTTTTTAGATTTTTATATATAAATTTTATTTAATTAATTAATTAATTTTTTTTTTTTTTATTATTGCAAGGTGTTATTTGATGGAGAGTATGAAGAGCTAGTGGTGAATCTCTACTGTCCAATAGTGTGATGGTCTCATTTATAGTTCAATAAATTACAGCTCTTATAAATTCAAAAGTAGATGATTAATAAATACTTCAGGCAGGTTTTACAAGTGGCATTTTTTTATTAGAAAATATAAATGTTTTTTTATACACATTTTTCAAAAACATCAAAACTTGATACATTTTGTCTTTGATGTGATATTATATTCTAATTTTCACCAAAAAATTTTATTAGTTGAAGGACCACATTCAAGTTCACTGTGACTGAAGCCCCCTGTGAAGCACAATGACATACATCTATTAAGTTTTTGTTTCATAATTTTCCTTATGTTTTAATTTTTTTTGACCCACTATACAGTTGTCAAGTTTTGTTGTCATTTGGTGTGATCCCTATTAATTGAAAATGTCCGACAAGTCATTGAGAAATAATATTCATTATTACGTATAAAACAAATAGCACTTTAAATGTCCAACAATGAAGATAAATTACTCTCACACTATTTTTATATTATTAAGAATAGTTTTTCTTCCTTTTAAAAATATATTAAAAATATATAAAGTACTTATAATAACAGTGTAAGAATTAATTGAGTTAACGACCCCTTAGGTTTTCCTCAAACATCAGACTTCAAACGGCATAAATATATCTGTTTTCAAAATATAAGTATGTTTTCTTCTTCTTCTTCTTAAAAAATCTTCAAAACAACATTTTGACAACTATCCATACACGATTTAATTTGGACTTCATCTGACCTGTTTCTCTTTCCCTCAGTCAAGCCATTTCCATCCACAAGCCCTAGACAGGTTGTGACATTGCCGTCTTTGCCCTTGGGTTATGAAAACACACCTTACAGCCTTCAGAAGAGCAGTTTCCTCACTGTACTAATTTTGCTGACTGTACTCAGCATCACAGGCAGCCTCATCATCATAGAGTACCTCAGGTATGATTGCCAATAGGGTGAATACATGAGTAAGGCGTGTGTAATATAATATAATGAATAACAAATAAATTTGCAAACAGGAAACAAAAGAATGAGTAAAGAGCCAAACCTTTATGACTTTCTTTCTTTTGTTAAACACAAAAGTAGATATTTTGAAGAAAGCTGGAAACCTGTAACCTAACCTTTGACTTTCGAAGTATTTGTCTTTCCTACTATGGAAGTCAATGGTAACAGGTTTTCAGCTTTCTTTAGAATATCATATTTTGTGTGTAACAGAAGAAAGAATGTCTTAAAGATTTAAAACCACTTGAGGGAGAGTAAATAAATAGTGAGTAAATTATAATTTTTTTGTGAAATTTAGTATCTCTAAGGCATACACTGCAGCCAAAAACTGATTTTGAAGCACATGTAAAATGTAAGCTTTTGGGCTTTTCTTTGTAGTTTAATGGAAATAAACATCCAAAATACACTATTAAGTGTTACATATTTTGCACTTTATCATTTTTATTTCTATAGTTTATTGTCTTCATAAGTTTTTTCATAAGTTCATAAAAACCAATTGAAAAAATCTCCATAAATGTTCACTTCAGTAGCACTTTTATACACTAAAAGTTCACAAATTTATTCAAATCTGAGTTCAGAAACCTTTTATTTTAGGGGAAATTGTTCATATAATTTGCCTGATTATATAAAACATTTTACAGTATATATACATTTTTTTCTAATCAATCACAGTATTTTGGAATTACACTCACTGGCCACTTTACAAGGTACACCTGTCCAACTGCTTGTTAACGCAATTTTTTAATCACCCAATCACATGGCAGCAACTCAATATATTTAGGCATGTAGACGTGGTCAAGATCATCTGCTGCAGTTCAAACTGAGCATCAGAATGGGGAAGAAGGTAATTTAGGTGACTTTGAACATGGCATGGTTCGTCTGGCACCAATGCCTTGTTAATGGCAGAGGAGAATGGCCAGACTGGTTTAAGCTGATAGGAAGGCAACAGTAACTCAAATAACCACTCATTACAATTGAGGTATGCAGAAGAGCATCTATGAATGCCCAACATCTCCAACCTTGAGGCAGATAAGCTACAGCAGCAGAAGAGCACATCGGATACCACTCCTGTAAGCTAAGAACAGGAAACTCTATTTTTTTTAAACACTTTGGCCTCGTTAGTACCAATTGACCACTGTGTCAACGCCACAGCCTACCTGAGTAGTGTTGCTGACCATGTCCATCCCTTTATGACCACAGTGTACCCATCTTCTGTTGGCTACTTCCAGCAGGATAATGCAGCATGTCATTAAGCGAATCATCTCAGACTGGTTTCTTGAACATGACAATAAGTTCACTGTACTCAAATGGACTTCACAATCACCAAATCTCAATCCAATAGAGTACTTTTGGGATGTTGTGGAATGGAAGATTTGCATCATGAATGTGCAGCCAACAAATATGCAGCTATGCAACTATGCTATCATGTCAATATGGACCAAAAACTCTGAGAAATAGTTCCAGTACCTTGTTGAATCTATGCCATGAAGGATTAGAACAGTTCTGAAGGCAAAAGGAGGTCCTATTAAGGTGTACCTAAAAGTGGCCCTAAAAAGTGGCCAGTGAGTGCATATGGAGTAATAAATGCAGATTCCCAAAATCCCCTAGTTGGACTATATATATATATATAAAAAAAAAAACTTTCTTTGATTGATCTCAATGATGGTTTTGAATGTTACCATGTTTTTATCAATTGCAATATTTGGTGATCATTTATTTAATGAAAAATGCGTTTAGTAAAAGAGAAATTATAGGCTTTCCAAATATTTGTTTATTTGTTGCTTAGCATATTTTATGTTTCTGTAATTAATATATAAAGTACCAGTGTAATATAGTGAAATAGGATTTCATAGACAGTTCAATAAGTTACATTCATTCATGTTTGTACTAAATATTCATGTTTTGGAAAATGTTGTATAATCAAGCCCACATGGAATCTGCACCCACAGAGCTCGGCAACAATCCGCTGATGACCACTACACTCAGTGCAACACCTGCCAATGTTTGTATATCAAATACCGTGTTACTTTAATATTACTGTAGCCACGGCTGTTATTGTTAAAACTATAATAAATAAAATAAAATAGAACGCACATAAAAAATATATATAAACATACAGTCCAATTTACTGGGTTTATATAAAGTCATTTTCCAGAATAGTTTTTGAAGGTGTTTTTCTCAATTGTACACTGCATTGTGTTTTAATATTAAAAAGAACTATATGTAAAATGTCTTGCTAATCTGTGAGGATATCATTTATTTTATAGATGTTCTACAATGTAAAAAAATAAAAAATAAAACTAGTGTAATTTAAATGTTATAAAATATTAAATGAAAATTTTGATTTAAAGAACTGAAATAAAATAAGATTATGCCATTATGTAGTAGATTAATTCTGCAAAACATTGCTGAATTGTTAATTACTAAATGTGAGTCTGTGAATTACAAATTAAATTAAGTACAAATGAAAAATCCCTTACTCAGAAAATGTTTTTTTTCTTCCTTTTTAAACTTATGTAAAATCAATCAACAAAATACTTGAGTTTTTATGGGACAACTTAATGTTTAATCACTTAAATTTGTAAAAACAATTAAGTTAACTTAATCAATTTGTGTTAAAGAAAAGAATAGTGTGGAACCCAGCACTTTTTACAGTCCCATAACATACATTAGTCAACATGAATTAATGTATCCAACTAACAATAACTAGTAATGAGCAACATTGATTGACAACATTTCATTCAACTTTGCTTGTTGATATCAGTTCTTAATCATTCAACTGCTCATTGATAATGTTAGCAAGATATTTACTCATGCATTATAAATCAATTTTAAAACTGTTAATGTTGAAATTATACTTTAGATTAATACAAAATTCAGAAATGGTTTCATTCTAACTGATGTATTTAATGTTAACAGATTACCAAAAAGGCCAACTCTGAATAATGAACAAAGTAAATGTTGTCGTAATGTTTTTTTTCTTTTTTTTAATATAAGACATTATATATATATATATATATATATATATATATATATATATATATATATATATATATATATATATATATATATATATATATATATATATATTTGTTTTTTTGTAGATTTTAAAACTCACTGTTGTATGCCAAAGTTATGACAACATGTTTTTTTTTTTTTACTTAATATATTTAGTCAGTTGAGGGGGCACGGTGGCTCAGTGGTTAGCACTGTCACCTCACAGCAAGAAGGTTGCTGGTTCGAGTCCCAGCTGGGCCAGTTGTAATTTCTGTGTGGAGTTTGCATGTTCTCCCCATGTTGGTGTGGGTTTCCTCCGGGTGCTCCGTTTTCCCCCACAGTCCAAATGTCCTAAGACATGCGCTATAGGTGAATTGAATAAACTAAATTGGCTATAGTGTATAGCAGGTCGCACACCAGAAGCGCCATGCATTTTAGAATTCTAAACATAGGTTTCTATCGGGATACACACACCGGCGCCGCAAGTCGGCGGCTGTCGGCGGCGCCCGGCCAAGGCTCAGGACGGAGTTCATTTTTCAGCCGCACCACAGAGCGCCATCTGATTAATTTCATGTTAAATATTATTAGAATGTGCGCGTCTGGTGTGTGATACTTTAAACTGTCATGTGCGCGCCGTGTCAAACATATGTTGGAATAGTTGGCGGTTCATTCCGCTGTGGCGACCTTAAAAAATAGAGACTAACCTGAAAGAAGATGAATGAATGAATTTAGTCAGTTTGATGTTTTTGATTTAAGTTTAGATGACTTAATTTAAAAAGTTATTTTGATTCAATAACAAAAAATACAGTGTAGTACTAATGCCTGAAGGCTGTGACACATGTAATGGCAATTTTATTTATAGAGCACTATTAAACACAACCAGAGGTTGACCAATGTGCTGTGCAATATACTTAACAACAAAGAAAAATATAAAAATATAAAATTATAGCTAAAATGGACAATTTTCATAAATAAAATGCCAAATCAAGAGATAAGTTTCCAGCCTAGATTTAAAAACAGACAGAGATGAAACAGATCTAATACAGAGGGGCATAGCATTCCAGAGAGAGAGAGAGAGAGAGAGAGAGAAAGAGAGAGAGGTTGAAAAAAGCTTTATTTTTACATTAAATCCAGAATTTTTAACATTATCAATTCAAGTAGAATTTTAAAAAACTTCATTACCAATAACACAAACTCCTTAATACTTAAATTAATTCATTTTCCTTCGGCTCAAGGGGGTCTCACACCAGATGCGCCACTCAGCGCTGCGATACGCCGCACACACTAAAATAAGAAGAATCACACACCAGACATGCACATTTGCATGTCATTTAAAACTATTCAGATGGCGCTTTGTGGTGCGGCAGAAATATGAACAGTGTCCTGTTTTGTAGCTGGGTGCCGCGGACAGCCGTCGACTTGCAGTGCATACCCTGATAGAACTCTATGGATAGAATTGTAAAATGCATGAGTCTTTTTTTTAGGGGTTGCCACAGCGGAATTAGCAGCCAACCATTCCAGCATATGTTTTACACAGCAGATTCCCTTCCAGCCACAACCCAGCACTGGGAAACACCCATACTCGCACACACTCATAAACTGCGGCCAAATTAGTTTATTCAGTTCACCTATACCACATGTCCTTGGACTGTGGGGGAAACTGGAGCACCCGGAGGAAACTCCACACAGAAATGCCAACCAACCCAGCCGGGACTTAAACCAGTGACCATCTTGTTTTGAGGCAACAGTGCTAACTATTGAGTCAAAGTGTTGTCCCTCAACATCATTAATTAAATAAATATATAAATAAGTAATTATTTTAGCATACACTCCAACATTAATTCTGCATCAATGAACCAAGTTCTAATACCTTATTTTTCGTTGTCTTCAAAATTGCAAGTTCTAACCCTAATCCTAAACACTTTGCATCTATCCACTACTTTATATCTGATCCCACCCAAAATACTTATGGGAAAACTCCTCACCAAAACTCCTAAAAAAGACATTCATCATTCAATCGAACATCTCAAGAACAAATTCTATAGTGTCTTCAACTTCACAACACTTGTGCATTCAGGTGCGCTACATGTCTGATTGTAGCTAATTAATCTGACTCTACAAAAAAAAATTAAGGCAGCAAGAACTTTATAGAGTGTAGTTAACATTCCTGAAGGCTGCGACACATGTGGAGAAAGAGAGACTGGAGGAGAGGAAAGACAAACTGACAGTGAATGATCTGTTAAGATGTCCTGCTGATTGTGACAGTAGGAAGGAAGCACACTTTGTTTTTCCTCCATTCTGTCATGTTTCTTTGTGTCTGTGTGACAGAAAGAGCCTGAAGCGGCAGGAGGAGGCGAGAGGGAGAGACAGCAGGACAGCAGGAGATATAGAGCTCAACACTGAATGACGGATCACATCCAGACACATGCAGGAATAAAGACAGATGAGTTTCCACTGTTCCAGTTTGAAGATGACACGCAGCCAGAACGTTCAAAGTATTTAGAAAGGCCTTAATATATATTCTGCACTAGATCAAATAAATACTGCATGATAGCATAATAAATAGCATTCATTCATTCATACTGTATATATATATATATATATATATATATATATATATATATATATATATATATATATATATATATATATATATATATATATAGTGCTCATTTTTCATGTGAATATAGGCAATGTATTTTGGTGCATTTAACCAAAACAGATTTATTAAACGGATACATTTATTAAAATAATATTTTAGTCACCAAACATATTTATAAGTGAAAAGGGTCCGTGTATCATCCGTTCATTTGATTATTCCTTTTATTACGGAAAACGAAACATCAGAAAAACAATGAATATTTCGTTTTTCTGTTTATTCTGTAGGCAGAAAAAACGGAAACTCATCTGTTATTCTGCTTATTAACTTAAAACGAAATATTAAAACAAACACAAAACCAAAAACGAAATAATGAGTCAAAAAATGGTCCGTGTACGGTCCGTTTACGTTTTGTTCATTTGTTTTCCATTTTCAAACGGAATAAAGGAAATGGAGAAAACTGCCGTTTTTTTGTTTTTCTTTTGCTCACGAGAAAACGAAAAAAACGAGATTTTGGCTGGATTTTCGTTTTTTGGTTTAGGGTAGGAAAACGGATAAACGACTTTAAAATTCATTTTACACCTGTAGGCGGTGCTGAAACGCCCACTTTCCTCTAATTGGTCAACCAAATCTGCGCTCGTGACGTCACCCTCAAAATAAAAGCCTTACACGCAGGCTTTTAATTATTATTATTTAATTATATATTAACTAAGTTTACATATTCTATCATTTGAACCACACACAGTTAGCAGGCTTACATTCATTGCGTATGTATGAATTAAATAAAAACATAAAGCAGTATTCTTAGACATTTGTCATTAAAATAAGGTCATAGTTCACTAAGCTTCTTGCTGCTGTGCACCTGATGCTGAGCAAAGAAAGCCATTTCCGAGGAGCACCTGGTTTACATGATTGTTTCAGAGCTATTGTAGGCCTAAATAATAGCCTACTCTGTATAAAATAATAATTTATTATTATTATTATTAGGCCTATTATTATTAGTATTGTTATTATTATTATTTACTTAGTTATTCAATGGTTGTAAGAACACATTGGGCCCTGCATGGGGCTATAATAAATGGTACCATTTGTTTCTATTGGATTTTCTCCTATTTTAATTTAATATATGCCTTTAGCCTATTGTAAATATTTATTTGATAATTAATACTTTTTTATTGCAACGTCAAAGTAGGCCTGTCTTATTATTATTATTTTTTGTTATTATTTTGTCGTTGTTGTTATTATTATTGTAGCAGGAACATAGCCACAGGTGTGGCAGAGTGTGCTGGTGCCACCCAAAGTGGCATCTTGCACCTGAAAATAGATGCCTTCGCGCTCAAGCGCGCGCAAAAAACTTGCACAGGCAAAAGTAATGATGAATGTGTTGAAGGAAAAAAAACATTCTAATTATTTGTTAATAAAATAGTGCAACATTATTCTCAGTCAGTGTAGGCTGAAAAAATTAAGATCGCCAGCATTTCAAGGGTGGTTTTATTTTTAGTTCATTGCTGTGACGCGCTATATTTCACTAAGGCTGCATGAGACTGCGCATCTTGCTTATTTTCTCTATTTTACATACAGAACATATCATACAGTCCAGGTTCTACCGTTCTAGTGAGTGTGGGGCATTGCTTTACAGTGGTAAAGTGGATTATTTCTTGGCAAATTCATAATGATTCACTTTGTTTAGTAATAAATTTCATAGTTATAAAATAACTACATTTCAAGAATATGTTAACACTTTCAACTATTTAGGATTATTTATTGCATCAAAAGTAATTTCAAAGTAACATTAAATGTACGTATAAACTGCTTAATTTGTGTGTGTAAACACCTAAGATGCAAAAAGCTTATTTAGACCAGAATAGGCCTACTAAATGCAACGGTCAATGTATGCAAACGTATGACCTAAAATGTCTTAAATGACTAAATTTAAGTCTTTTTAAGTTTTTAAATAATTTAAGTTTAACATAAATGATTTAAACTTTAAACTTCAAATTAACAGAGTATGGCAAATAAATTGTTTATTAAATGGAGGTCAGGTGTCTATCTTAATTATAATTATTAAATATTATGACACTATAATTCAGTGGTGTATTGAAGAGTACGCACCTTTTAATTAATTAATTTTAAATAAGTGGTTTATCCTAAATAAAATGCAATGGGATCGGTGTGCAATGAATAGTTTGAAAACCCTTGGTTCAGACTAGACGAGCTAGCTGTCTGTGCGCTGCGCTAATAACTTGGCATTTGCTCTTTTCGGTGCTGCCAGATGCATTTATAGTGCATAAAATAATAAAAAAGGTAATACGGTAAAGCGCGTGATGCGCGCAGAAATAAGCGCACTATATGCATATGTCGAATTAAGTTATCTTTTTCTTTAATCAAGACTTTTCCATTCGAGGAATTACAGTTATTAATAGCTTAGTCCTTATAAACGATCAGTTTATAAAATACACAATTTACGGATCAAGCCTAATGAAGAATAAGAAGAATATGCAACGCATTATGATCCTTGAATGATCAGAGCGCATTTATATAAACTATATATTTTATATAATCCATAAATGTTAAAAAACATTATACATTTAAAGTAATGGAACATTATATGTTATAAAATCTAAACTATTATTTAGGCTACAGGCTAAATAAAGGCGCCTTTTCAGGGCTGTTCAGCGCGTGCGTCAAAGAAAAGACATGACACAATCTCTATAAAAACTTGTTGTTTATTTACAATATCTAAAGTGATATAAATCATCTAACATGCATCTCCATTCTCAACGAGTTTCTGTGTTCTGCATCCTTCACAGACCGAGTTCTCATTCCGAGGTAATCTGTAAATATTCTCATTTGGTTCTGGCACAGTCTTGATTAAAGGTGAAACTGACCGGCGCAACGGATGATTTGTCATCTAGGGTGACTACAGTTATAATACAGGTTATGGAACTATTTCACTTTAATTTCATATTATTATTTTATTAAACAAGCAAACCAGTTTTGTTTTGGCTCTGCATGCAGCGTATTGGATCTTTGAAGCATTGCACTTCAAATGTTATTCCTTTTTTTTTTTATTGTATTTTTAATATTTTTAATTATACAACACAAAATTGGTTCTAAACAGATACATTTTCCTATAGGCTATGATGAAGTGTATATTTTTGTTCACACAGGTCCTATACAAAACTGTGTGGATGGATGATTTGTTTCTCGGTGAAAATCACTCATTTAATAAGCAAAACAGGCCAAAATGTTGTTTAGCTTGCGTCAAACTGGATGGACAATTTACAAACATATTGAATACAAAGACTGGTTATTTTATGCAATGAGGGACAATAGGCCTATTACAAATTAACGAAAATTATTTGCATATTAAAACGAAAATATATAATACAACAACAGATCCTACCTCGTAAGAAATTACTTTAGATAATGTAAATAAGCATCAAGTTTTTTTTTGAGATTGTGTGTCTAATTCAGTAGTGTAGTGCGTTCGCGTGGGTTTCCTCCGGGTGCTCCGGTTTTCCCCACAGTCCAAAGACATGCGGTACAGGTGAATTGGGTAGGCTAAATTGTCCGTACTGTATAAGTGTGTGTGTATGTGTGGATGTTTCCCAGAGATGGGTTGTGGCTGGAAGGGCATCCGCGGGGTAAAAACTTGCTAAATAAGTTGGCGGTTCATTCCGCTGTGGCGACCCCAGATTAATAAAGGGACTAAGCCGACAAGAAAATGAATGAATAATGTGCAATACTAATTTAAAATACGTATCACTAACCTTATATGTGAAATAGCAGGGCCAGCTGTAGCACTTTCTCAAGAAGATCAATTGTCAAACTATTAGCGCAACGCACATGTAGCGAGCTCATCTGTTTGTCGGAACTACTAGACACAATTTTTTTAACTATATTATCAACTATAATGTGTTTATTTAGTTAATTTGAAATTTATGTAATTATTCCAGCAATAATTGTTGAGTGAAAGAATGCGCTAGAAATATGCATTGCGGCTCCCTTTATTGTACAGGCTTATTGCACTTAAACTTTTTTTAGGTTCGGCTCTCGAATTAGTAAGGTTATGAGTAAATGTTATTTAAAATATTTAAAGCCTGCCATCTAGCCTACAATAACAGCAAATTTTAATAATAAAAAAAATAATAAGACAGGCCTACTTTGGCGTTGCAATAAAATAGTATTAATTATCAAATAAATAATTACACTATAAATAGGAAGAAATACATGAAAACAAATGGTACCCTTTGTTTTTATAGCAGGGCCCAAAGTGTTCTTATTCTGGTTCTGCTAACAACTATTAAAAAGAAAAAAAACACACCAAACAATAAAAACACTAGTTACTGATAATAATAATAATAATAATAATAATAATAATAATAATAATAATAATTATTATTATTATTATTATTATTATAAAGCCCTTGCTCTGAAACAATCATGCAAACCAGGTGCTCCTCGGAAATGGCTTTCTTTGCTCAGCATCAGGTGCACAGCAGCAAGAAGCTTGGCAGTGAACTATGACCTTATTTTAATGACAAATGTCTAAGAATACTGCTTTATGTTTTTATTTAATTCATACATACGCAATGAATGTAAGCCTGCTAACTGTGTGTGGTTCAAATGATAGAATATGTAAACTTAGTTAATATATAATTAAATAATAATAATTAAAAGCCTGCGTGTAAGGCTTTTATTTTGAGGGTGACGTCACGAGCGCAGATTTGGTTGACCAATTAGAGGAAAGTGGGCGTTTCAGCACCGCCTACAGGTGTAAAATGAATTTTAAAGTCGTTTATCCGTTTTCCTACCCTAAACCAAAAAACGAAAATCCAGCCAAAATCTCGTTTTTTTCGTTTTCTCGTGAGCAAAAGAAAAACGAAAAAACGGCAGTTTTCTCCATTTCCTTTATTCCGTTTGAAAATGGAAAACAAATGAACAAAACGTAAACGGACCGTACACGGACCATTTTTTGACTCATTATTTCGTTTTTGGTTTTGTGTTTGTTTTAATATTTCGTTTTAAGTTAATAAGCAGAATAACAGATGAGTTTCCGTTTTTTCTGCCTACAGAATAAACAGAAAAACGAAATATTCATTGTTTTTCTGATGTTTCGTTTTCCGTAATAAAAGGAATAATCAAATGAACGGATGATACACGGACCGAAAAGATAACACAATTAAATTCAATCAAAATATAGCATAAATAAAAAATAAAAATTACAAAATTTCAACTACAATTTTTAATTTTTTGCTTCTTGATTTTTCCCTTTTTTTTAAATTTATGTTTAATATTTTTCAATAACATAAATTTGGTTGGTCTAATTTTTTACCGTTATCATAAGTTATTTTGTTAGATAAGCTCTAGATTTGGCTTCAGTACTGACTAATCTGATGTATGTGCACAAATAAAATATTGAATAGCTTCCTATTAAAAATATGAATTTAAAATATAGTGATATATACTGAGCACTTTTGTGTGTATATATATATATATATATATATATATATATATATATATATATATATATATATATATATATATATATATATATATATATATATATATATACTCACACACTACCAGTCAAAAGTTTCGGGGCAGGTTTTTTTTTTTTTCATGTTTTTATTGTTTTGTGTTTTGTTTTGTGAAATTATTCTGTTTCTCAGGGCAGCATTTATTAAATGTAAAAAAAAAAAAGTTACATTGTCAAATATTTATTACAACTTTAAATAAGTCCTTGCTTATTGTGTGTAGTTTCAAATAAAAATATTAATCCAACCCTTATTGCTTTTATTACTATTACCAATAATAATAATAATAATTATAATAATTAAGAGTGATTTCTGAAGTATCATGTGACTGAAGACTGGAGCAATTAAGCTGAAAATTAATGTTTAAAACCACTGGAAAAAAATGATTAAATTAAATGATAAACTACTTTTGGACCAGTACTTTATAGTGCTAAAACATTTCACAATTATACAATTTGTACAGTATTTTTAATTAATTAAATGCAGCCTTGGTGAGCAGGAGAAGCTTATTTTTAAAAAATAAAAAAACTGACCCCAACCTTTTGACCGAATGTGCATGTATATATAATATGATATCTATATTTAAAATATATTACCTATTTACAATACTATGATTTTAAAATATTATTAACTTTGTTTATTTATTTAGAAATTATCTATTAGGATTAATCCCTTGAGGTGTACTACTTTTTAATGTATCTCAGTTACGACATAGCAACATATGCACATATATATATATATATATATATATATATATATATATATATATATATATATATATATATATATATATATATATATATATATATGCAAATATCTCTAAATGCCATCTGAAATGTTCTTCTAAAATTTACATTTTTGTCAGGGTAATTGGTTTGAAAAGACAATTGAATCAAAGCAATCCAAATTTTCTATTTTGATAACAGTACCTGAGAAAATCTTTTCTACTTTTATAAATGTTTTATACATGTTTATTCAAATTAATGTATAGGCGCTCCCAATAAAGGCCACTTGGAGACTCCAAGTTAACCTTTTTGACCATTGACACACAAAAGACTGTCATTTTTGGCTCTAATTAAAGATGACACTTAGAGCTATTCTACCCCTTATCCTTATTCACTGTCAATACTTGCTGACACATAGGGGTCGTCACAGCGGAATGAACCGCCAACTTATCCACCATATGTTTTTACGCAGTGGATGCCCTTCTTATTCGTCACTGATGGCTGTCACTTATTCGTCACTGATGAAGACTGATGGCTTTTAGAGTTTTTTGCATCTAAACTTTTCATTAAAAAAATTATTAATAAAAAATATTTATATATATGGGGTTGTTAATATGTAACCTTTAAATAAATGTAATTTTCAAATATTATTTATATTTTATAATCAATCAATATGGAATAAACACAGTAGTACTATCGTTAAAAAATAGTAACATTGAGAACTTTTAAATTCCTTCATACTCACTGATTAATGAGCAGTTCCTCATATAATATTGGAATTTTACATTTATTTTCAAATAATATTTTTTTACACATACACAGTATGGCTTGATGCCAACTTTAAAGGCCAACAAATGAAAATAAATAATAAAAAAGCAGCCATAGGATTGTCAAAAGCTCATACAGAAATGATGACATCATGGTTTAACCTGAAGTCATGTGACTTACTCTGAGGTAGATTTTCATGAGTAATTCATCTCGGTGGTTAATGCCGTTTGCATTATTATCTGTCCAGAAGGTTCTGTCATACAATGTGGGTTATTTAATTGCAGACCACATTCACACACACTCTAAAACAGACCCATTCACTGGAATTAAAATAAAAGCAAGACACGTTTCAGATGAATGAATGCCACGTTTCTGTTGGCCGACACGTGGGAGGGAATGAAAGATACAGTGGGAGAAGTAAATCACTCGGATTACAATGTTTTTTTTTTTCTCTAGAATTAATATTCCCCTGCCAACTGGTTAATCCCAGGGATAATCCTCTCTTGTGGCCAGAGGAGTGTACGCTGAAAACTCTTGTTTTCATATGAACTTCCCCTTTGGTCAGTGAGAGACTGTCAGACTTCCTGTTTTGAGGGCCTGCGTTACCTCTGATTGATTGTGGCTGTTTTTAATACTTCTAAAACAGTTTTGTGTTGTTTTGCCTGGACAGGGGGCTGAAATCTATTGTACTTTACATATATTGTAAATAACACTACTTGTTTTCCTCATGATGGGGCGACACGGTGGCTCAGTGGTTAGCACTGTCGCCTTACAGCAAAAAGGAATCCTTATGATTGTGAGATTTCTGGCTTTTATAATGTTTTTGTTTTCTCATCAACGATACACTTTTATGTATTTCTTTTGATTGCACTTTATCAATTTGTGTCTGTCGATTATAATTTCAATACGTGAAGTTTCACAAACTAATTTTGAGAGGAGCACGTGAAATGATCGACTACAGTTGATTCTCATCGCTAATCAGCAGCTAGCCTATAAGATCATTTTGAAACTACTATAAATATCCAGCCTAAACTTCATTCCTTATCTTCGTTTTTGAAACAGGTTCAAGTTCTAATTGAGCCAGTCGGCACTCCCTGCGCGGAGTTTGCATGTTCTCCTCATGTTTGCGTGGGTTTTCTCCGGGTCTTCCGGTTTCCTCCCACAGCCTAAAAACATATACATAAGTGAATTGTAATAGTCACATGTACTTAACACATACATACCTAATCAATCAGTACCACCTATAAACCAGAGCCTAAAGGGGGCACTTGCAGCAACCATGGCCTCATCTATGTCCGAGCTCAGGTTTCTCTCCTGGGACAGCATGCCAAACCTGCTATCATAGTTGAGCATTATCTAAGTGTGAACTCTTGAAATTATTATTATTCATTTTCATCTGCCTTTCCGGGGCCGAGTCCCGGGGGCAGCAGTCTTAGGAGAGAACCTCAGACTTCCCTCTCCCCAGACACTTCCTCCAGCTCCTCTGGGGGAATCTTGAGGTGTCCCAGGCCAGCCGAGAGACATAATTTCTCCAGTGTGTCCTGGGTCTTCCCCAAGGCCTCCTCCCGGTGGGACAAGCCTGGAACACCTCCCTAGGAAGGCATTCGAAACAAATGCTTAAGCCACCTCAGCTGACTTTTCTCGATGTGGAGGAGCAGCGGCTCTACTCCGAGCTTTTCCCCGGTGACAAAGCTCCTCACCCTTTCTATAAGGGTGCGCCCTGTGACCCTGCGAAGAAAACTCATTTCGGTTGCTTGTATCAGAGATCTTGTCCTTTCGTTCATGGCCCAAAGCTCATAAAAATAGGTGAGAGGGACCGTAGATTGACCGGTAAATCGAGAGCTTTGCCTTTCGGCTCAGCTCCTTTTTTTACCACAACAGACTGGTACATTGACTGTATTACTGCTGCCACTGCACCAACCTGCCTGTCAATCTCACATTCCATCCTTCCCTCACTCATAAACAAAGGCCCAAGATACTTGAACTCCTCCACTTGGGGTACACTTTCCTCCAACCTGTAAATAGCAAACCACCTTTTTCCAATTATTATTATTATTATTATTTGTCTTTATTTCAGCAGCTCTTCACTACACAAAATTGGACAGTTTTCATATATATATACATGTATATATATGAGCAATTTCACACTCGTAGCAGTGCGATATGGCTGTATATAGCACTGGTGTGAGGCATGCCTTAGCGTCCCACTAGTGCTGAAATACATCCATATCGCACTGCTACAAGTGTGATATTGCGTTTATACAACAGTTTGACGGCACAATCCTGTATATAAATGAGAAAATCAAACACAGAGAGTCTAAAAACCTCTTTTTATTAGGAACTACTTTTTTTCCGCCATTCATTCACATCTGCAGCCGACGTCAAAACAGCAGAAGTTGTTACTAATTCACCAACGTCAATTTAGAGCTAGTGTTTGAATGACTCTATAGTGAAATGTCTAAAGTGATGTTAAAATAGCTGATTTTGCTCACACTTTAAGATTATAAGGCTGAACATGACATGAAATGCCTTCCATCTACAGAGATATCTTCTTACAGTGTTACAGTCTACAGTATTTTTCTGTTGCAATCGGGATATCACAATAATTAATCCCACTATAATTAATAATTAATTTCTCTCAGAAACTGTACATATTTTAAAATACATTATTTACATTATTTTAAAAATAAACTGCATAGTTGCAATTTAAACAACTACATTCTCGACTAAAAAAGCCTCAAAAGTACATTTTGTTGTCTAACAGCAGTAATATTTGTCTCTGCTTGTTGCTGGCTGTATGTGGGTGGAGTAATACACAGAGGGTAAAGATGGATTCTGATATTACTTAAATATATCACAGCTATCAGCCAATCAGATTCGAGATCCAGACAGAACTGTTGTATATATATATATATATATATATATATATATATATATATATATATATATATATATATATATATTAGCGCTGTCAAAATTAACGCGTTAATGCATGCGATTAATTTTAAATAATTAACGCGTTAAAAAAAGTTACGCAATTAACCCAGTTCAGGTTTTTTTTACTTTCTGTTGTGGTGGACGTGTGTTCAACATGCAATAAATGTGGATAAGACCAAGGAAGCACTATTTGAAGGCAAGTTCCAGTATAAAACAATTAGTTGCATCACAGGTTATCCAGAGTTTCATGCAATTTCAGGTGTTTCATTTTTAACTTTCGACATCTGTTGTAAGTTGATACCGCATGGCGAACAGAAAGAAAATCCTCCGCATTTCATGACTCGGTGTTCCTATAAGGTAAGGTTCCTTTTAAGGCTACATGGTAGACTTTAATAAGAGTATTATCTTAATCATATTAAAATCGGAGTATTGGTGTCTTATGTAAATGTACTCAGAACGTCAGAACGTACTCTGCCTTTCAGCATGAGCCCTCCAAGTTTAGTGTGTTCCCTCATTAAACGCAACGAAAGCGTATGCTTCGCGTTGTTGTGTAAGAATCCTTGTGAAATACAGTAATACTTTAGGACGCTTAGCAAATTTGATGAACGTGATCATGCGTGTTGAATCTGAGGGGAGTCGCTCCAGTATGGAAAGCCATTGGGGCCAAAACGTCTGCAGCGCGTTGTGTGTGTCTGTCTGTGTGTGTGTCTGTGTCAGGCCCGTTGAGGGGTGTCAGGGGTGGAGTGAGCGATGTATCTGAGTAGGGGCGAGAGGGGTGTGCAATGTATTTAACGACCGGTTTGCAAGAAATTATCATTCATTTGCGGGCATTTGGGAGTCTCTGTGCACTTGCGGGATACTCCTAGTCTTAGCAACTGGATGAATGTAAAGGAGGATTAAGCAAAATTGTTTCTACTCTATAATTAATGTTCTCAACTCACAGCAATAAAACTTTACAATGAGTGCAACAGTTTGTATTCTATAGTTTATTATTATAATTTTTCATTTTCCATATCTGCAATTCCTGTATTTTGGCATTTTTTTTGCAGTCCACTTAGAATCCAACATGGAAATCAATGTTTTCTTTATTGGCATTGATTGTTTTGAAATTTAAATGTCATTAACATGCCTGTGTTTTAATTTCTGTAATAAATATGGCTGTCAAGCCAGGATCTTGATGGTTTATTGTGGGTATGTTGTTTACATGAAGAAATCTGTGTTACAAGTTAAACAAAAATTCTATTAAACAATAATATTTTTAATTTAAATATTTTTTGTCTTGCGTTTACATTAATTTTACATTTAAATAGCCAAAATTACAAGTTTCAGTATTTAAATGTGATTAATTGCGATTAATTTTTTAAAAAAGGTGCGATTAATTAGTTAATTTTTTTAATCGATTGACAGCACTAATATATATATATATATATATATATATATATATATATATATATATATATATATATATATATATATATATATATATATATTCATTCATTCATTTTCTTTTCGGCTTAGTCCCTTTATTAATTTGGGGTCGCCACAGCGGAATGAACCGCTAACTTATCCAGCACGTTTTTATGGAAGGATGCCCTTCCAGCCGCAACACATCTCTGGGAATCATCCACACACAATCATTCACACACACACATATACATTACAGACAATTTAGCCTATGTAATTCACCTGTATCACATGTGTTTGGACTGTGGGAGAAACCGGAGCACCCGGAGGAAACCCACGCGAATGCAGGAAGAACATGCAAACTCCACACTGAAACGCCAACAGATCCGAGGCTCGAACCAGTGACCTTCTTGCTGAGAGGCGACAGCACTACCTACTGCGCCACTGCGTCGCCCTTGTATGATTAAAAAAAACTTGATTGACCTCAAACCTCTCATCAATAAGTTAAAGTAACACAAAAAAATGTCTTCAGGATGTTTTGTTAATATCACTTTTTAGAGGGCAGAAAAGAACATTTTGTGTGTGTGTATATATATATATATATATATATATATATATATATATATATATATATATATATATACATGTTTTTTGTGTTACTTTAACTTATTGATGAGAGGTTTTAGGTCGATCAAGTTTTTTTAGTCACACACATTTGAGTCAGTTTAATTTATATTAAGTTGAAATTACTTGTAAAGTTAAGTTTATTCAGCTCAAAAATGTACTGTGCAGCTGTTGATAGTATTTTCTGAATTATAGCGTGATTAAAAATAGATTCTCAGTTTTCACTTTTGAACTCCCAAACTTAAAAATATAAAAACATTAACTCTAATTTGTCAACAAAAATAATAATTGAACCTGACTTCATATGGTATTCATCTTTTTGTGGTAGACATGTATACAAATTAGTGCATATTTTATTAAACACTCCCTCATTTGCACATAAACTGTTACATTACGATACAAAAATAAAATAAATAAATAATAATCTTTGGAATCTCTTGTCTTAATGTTGTCATTGTCTGAAGGAAAACCCTAATCATGTGTTTTGGAAGTTATGCCTAGTTGTGAATTTGAACGATTGCTTTTTATGCTTTCGTTTATTGTGATGGAAAGCTTTCTGCATTTTCCTTTTGTCTGAGTGAGGTTCGAGTGACATCACGGAGACAGGAAGTGCTGTCGATGTAAACGCAGACAGGACGGTTCTTCCAAAACATTAGGTTAACAACATTAGTATATTTATTCCTGAGGTTTTATTACTTGTTATGGTTTTACTTGTTTACTTTGGAACGAAATGAACATTGCAAGTATTGATTTTCACCGGATTACTCACCAACTTCCTTTATAAAACACAAACAGCTCACGGGGCGTTCCTAGAATGAAACATTGTCTTTGTTATTTCTTTTATAATTAAGACATGGTCATGACTGTTTTCCGTTACTTACTTGGCAGTTAAAGACATTTGGTCTATAGAAAACTGTGTAATTACAGATAGATTTTTATTTTTTATTCTGATATACAAATACATAAACTGACATGTATTGCATTATACAGTTGATGGCAAAGTTTTAGCCCTCCTGTGAGATGTTCATTCTTATTTCAAAACATTCTCAAGCAAGGACATTTTTACAGCACTTCCAATAATATTTTTTCTTCTGGAGAAAGTCATATTAGTTTTATTTTGTGTGGAAAAAGATCAGTTTTTAATAAAAACATAAATAAATAAATAAATAAATAAATAATAATAAAAAAAACATTTTAAAGTCAATATTATTAGCCCTTTTAAGCAATATTTTGTTTTCAATTGGCTACATAACAAACCACTGTCATACAATGACTTGCCTAATTCCCCTAACTTTCCTAAATAACCTAGCTAATTGCACTTAATAATAATATCTTGAAAATGATTCAGTAAAATATGATGTACTGTCATCATGACAGAAATCAGTTATTAGGAATTATAAAAATAAAAATATGTTCAAAAACATCTTCTCACTGTTAAAATATAAAAGAATAAGGAGAAACAGGAGGGCTAGTATTTCTTCGATTGGATATGTACACATACATTATACTTTTTTTTTTTTTACTTTAAACATTATACACTCACTATCACTTTATTAGGTACACCTGTTCAACTGCTCATTAATGCAAATTTCTGATCAGCCAATCACATGACAGCAACTCCATGCATTTAGGCATGTAGACATAGTCAAGACGATCGGACAATTCTGTCAACTACGAACAGGAAACTGAGGCTACAGAAGATTGGAAAAACGTTTCCTGATCCAATAAGTCTCCATTTCTGCTGCGAAATTTGAATAATAAGTTCAGAATTTGGTGTCAACAACATGAAAGCATGAATCCATCCTCACCTGTATCAATGGTTCATGCTGCTGCTGGTGGTGTAATGGTGAGGGGGATATTTTCTAGGCACACTTTGGGCCCATTAGTACCAACTGAGCATCGTGCAAACGCCACAGCCTACCTGAATATTGTTGCAGATTATGTCCATCCCTTTAAGACCACAGTGTACCCATTTTCTGATGGCTACTTTCAGCAGGATAACGTGCCATGTCATATAAAGCGCAGTTCATCTAAGACTGGTTTCTTGTACATGACAATGAGTTCACTGTACTCTAGTGGTCTCCACAGTCACCAATCCAATAGAGCAGCTTTGGGATGTGGTGGACCGGGAGATTCGCATTATGGATGTGCAGCCAACAAATCTGCAGCAACTGCGTGATGCTATCATGTCAATTTGGACCTAAATCTATAAGGAATATTTACAGTACTTGTTGAATCTTTGCCACGATGGATTAAGGCAGTTCTGAAGAAAAAAGGGGGTCCAGCCTGGTACTAGTAAGTAATACCTAATAAAGTGGCCGGTGAGTGCATATACTTTATGGGGTCACACTTTACAATAAGATTTCATTGGTTAATATATTAACTAATATGAACTAATTATGAGCAATACTTGTACACTATCTATTATTCATATTTTATCATTTACTAATACATTATTAAAATACCAATTCAAGCTTGTTAACATTAGTTAATGCTCTGTGAGTTAACATCAACTAACAGTGTACAACTTTGTTTTCATTAACTAACGTTAACTAACATGAACAAACACTGTAATAAATGCAATGTTCATTGTTTGTTAATGTTAGTAAATGCATTACCCATACAACCTTATTGTAAAGTGTTACCCTTTATATGGCCATTTTCTGGAGGAAAAGACAGTTGTTGTTCATGCACCTGTTAAGATGTCGGGTGTTTTGGCTTTTCATGTTTTTTTTCTTTAGTTTTTTTTTTTTTCAGTTAAAAGACATCATCTAAAAACTCTTTTTATAGTTTATATATATATTTTTTTATTTAAATCAGTTAATTTATAGATTTTTAATTCATAACATATTTTAATGGTCATTCTCTAGTTTTTTTTCTCCTCCAGTTCATTTCGGCAGCACTTATATATAAAACATATATTAAAATTGAAAGTTAAATTCATTTACAGTTTTATTAGCATTTGTATTTTTTTCTGGTTGTTAGATGTATTTTGTGAAACATGAATGAATAAATGAATAAACAAACAAATAAATATTTCAAGAAGATTATTATTAGATAATTTTAATAATTATATTAAGAAATTATATTAAGATAATTTCTTAATATTAGAAGATATTAAGAAATTATAATCTAACTTTATTCAGTGTTTTTGTGTTATTTATATTGATTTAAAGTCAATCAACTAGCGAATGATAGTGATAAAAACGATTTATTTTTTACCCTATTCACCTGGGATGTCTTTCATTAAAAGCAATCGTCAACGTTTTCCATTGATGATTTAATTTCCGACCGTAAAATGAAGCCCTATTATGGTTGCTAAACTGGCTACAAGGGCCAGTATTTTTTTTTCTCTGCCACCTTGAACAGGAAGTTATGACATTAGGCTCTTAAAACTAACCTCAGAACACACCACCATCCTTGCAGCATTAACCGAAACGCAATTCAGTTTGCGCATATGCAATGTACACCCTCATCCTGACACCCTCACAAAACCACATATAGGTTAGCAAATGTTACACACACACAAACTTAATTGATGTGCACAGCTGTGTGCGGCTGTAAAAATAAAGGCTCCTTATCAGCATTTATGGTGATGAACCTTGATCATCCATACAACTTATTTTACAAAAAAAGAGTCTTTATAGAGTAAAGTGTACAGTGGTTCTCAACTGGTTTGGTCATGGGACCCACATTTTTACATGGTCATCAAGCCGCGACCCAAACTTTTGGGAACTATATTATAATTTTAGGAATTATAATTCATTTGTATTTATTTGTTAACATACAAATGTAGTAAAATCATAAGAAATTCACCAAGACTTACAAATAAACAATACTTTACCTCTGTCATTTAACATAATGTATCAACTTATAGTAATATTAGAGAGGAAAAAGGTCAAATAACAGTGGTTAGGGTAAGGAAAAGTTCAGTTACCATTAACTAAACTGAACTGTTTATGAAACCTTAACAGGGATCCGTTGAACAGAACAAACCAGCAAATAAAAGTAATTAAAATAATCTTAACCATTTTTATAATAATCACCAGTTATTTGCTCTTCTGCTATTGTGTGGGCTTTCTTGGCCTTTGCTACACGGTGAGCACTATAAGATGCGCAAAGTGCCTGTACTTGTTTTGAACATGAAGATGTTAGGCTCTTTTGTGTTGCCCTTAGCTAATGGAGTCGTGTTTGAAAATAGTCCATGGGTTTGTCCTTGCGACTGGGATGTTTGGTTTCTAAATGTTGTTTTAATGTAGAATGTTTCATGCTCTCTTGTAAGAGAACCTCACTACATATGACACGCTGAGGCTTTAAGCCTTTTTTTGTTGTCAATGTAAATCCACACTTTACATATTCGGGGTCGTACTTGTGCTTCGACATATTTGTTGCTATAATTAAATAAAATGTCACATGTCAAACGGTATGGTTGTCATGCGTGCATTCCAAAATAAAAGTCATTTATAAGCAAAATAGGTAAAAAATTACTTTTGTTTCTTTGACCACTCTCCGCGACCCACTGAAAATGTTCCCGCGACCCGACCCACCAGTTGAGAAACACTGCTTTAGATTACTTGAAGATTATGCAGCGGTTATTCCAAAAACTGTTTACTGACAGGTTATTTAGGGAACAAAAAATTTTCTTCTTTGCAAATGGTGAATAGTTTTTATTTGTATGTATGTATTTATTTAAATTATTTTTAAAGCTAATCAAAGTGCAATAATTCTGTTGTTTTTTTAGTTTTTTTTATTAGTTTTTAAAACACAAATGGGCAGATAATATTAGTTTGAGTTTTATATATTATTATTTCAACTTTCAGGTTGAAAGACAAAACATTGGATAAACAACACTAATAATAATAATAATAATAATAATAATAATAATAATAATAATAATAATAATAATATAAATGGATAGTGGATGGTAACTTTACAGTGTGTGTTAGTCAGATCATTTTATATTCATTTTCATAGTATTTTTAATCATTCCAATTAGTCAAAATGAGATCAATTTATCCAGATGTCCCTTCTTGAGCATCATTCTGTCTAAGAAGGCCCTACACTCTCTGAAATAAAGGAACGAGAGCTGTCACTGGGGTGATAGGTTTACAAAAGATACATATTTGTATTAAAAGGGTCCATATTGGTACTTCCATATTGGTACTATGTATATATTTATATATATATATATATATATATATATATATATATATATATATATATATATATATATATATATATATATACCTAAACATTTTAAGAGGTACACTTTTGTATTTATTGGACTAATATGTACCCTTGAGGTTTTAAGGTACAAATACCTTTTGAAAAGGTACCACCCTAGTGACAGCTCTCGTACCTTTATTTTTGAGAGGTGTAGGGGGTAATCTGCAATGCAATCTCATGTCAACTTTTAACTTTTCCATTTTGAGCTAATTTGTATGAATTTGTACAATCACATACATTTTAGTACAACTTGTTAGAGTCTAGCTTCAACCTTTTGTCCTTACCTTAATGGGTCACTAAAATTGTTACTGTATGGTTCACTATTTTGGTTTTTCTGACAGTGAAAACAGACATAAAAAAGCGTCTTTTTACTGTACCAAAACGTACCACTGAGTGGAAACGAGTCAGTAAGTCTGTTCAGGTTATAAGACCTTAATCATAGGGACTCTGTATCAAAAACGTACATTTTTACTTATAATAAATGTGACAGGGTCTGACTTAAGCTTGTCCTCCACAAAAATACTAATAATACAAAGTCAATTATAAAATCAATTCAATAATAGAATGCATCCTTGATCACTGTCAGCCTTTCCAGCTTTTCCTGTTATAGCCTTAAACTTGTATTGCATACATTTTATGTTAAATTTAATGCATGAGACAGGACTTGTATTAGTATTTATTTGTAGAATTTATTTATAATTTCATATTTTTGATCAATTGATGTGAATGATAACAACTTAAACTTGCTGTTTCTGAATTTTTTTTTTTTTTTTCAAAATAACAGCTTATATCATAACCAAACTATTAAAGCTGTAGGTTCAACTGGGCCAAGGACAAGGACTATGACATGGTTTGTACATTTGTAAAGTGTTTTTAATAAAGAACAAAAATCTGAGAACCAAATGAACGACATATTCCTTTACAGAACAACTCGCAGAAATCAACCATCAGCCCATATTAGAATTCATTAGCCCATATTAGAATTTTTTATTTTATTTTATTTTTTTTGTGATGAAATGTTTTTTATTTACTGTATTTATGTTCCTGTTTTAGGGAAATTTAATGTACGTTTCTGGTTGAATGTCTCCACACTAAAAAAAATGTCTGCAAAGTTGTTGCAAACAATTTATTTAAGTTAAATTTAAATAAATCAAATTTAGTCAGTCAACTTAATTTGTTTAATTTTAGCTCAAATAGATTGTTTACAACCAACTTAACTTAAACAAATTCAGTAAATCCAAGAAATCTTTGAATTTTTTTTTTTTTTTAGTGAGGAGCCATGAGTATTAATTTATTTGTATTTATTTAATTATTTTTTTTGCCTGTACATGTTTTTGACTCTCAAATCAAAGACTTAAGTTCTAAACAAAAAAGGGAAAACATCTTGTATGGCCTGAGTGTGTTAATCTGTTCTGAACTTTTGCTTATTGTGATTGCAGACAGGTTGTCTGAACAAAACCATAATGTTTGACTTAATGCCATGACAGGAAACTCTGTGTGTTTTTTACATTATTAAACACACTTGACTGATCTGCACTGGTTACAGCACTGATGGTTAACAGCATACCAATTGTGAATAGTGAGTCTTCACTAACTCATCTGATGGAATGACAGTGTTATGTCTCAAGGGAATTACCTGACATGCAAGGACATGCACTGACAGTCAGATTAATATGAGGTAAGTGTGAACACAAGTCATCAAAGTGAACAGGAAGAGGAGAGTGGGATGGTAGAGTGGCCACAGTTGTGGAAGAAGCAGTAGGGGAAAAGACGGGGGAGAAAGAGCGAGTGAATGAAGGGAAATTCAAAAGTGAGGGAGTGAATGAGCCGAGCTCAGCTGCAGAGCAGGGGAGGATCCTCCTCCTCTTCCTTTAACAACAGTTTTAGTTTTGCTTTGTGATTTTAGGCTCATCTGAATAAGTGTAAGTGTTCAACTGGAAGCCAAGCACAGGGAAATTTTATGATATTGTGAAATACTGTATATTTTGGCAGATGTTACATTATGATTATATATATTCTGTAAACATCTATTTGGAGTTTTGAAGAGTAATTTTAATGGCTCAAAAAATATTTCAGTCTTATATGACATGATACACATTTTATTTATTTATTTAGGCTGATACATTTTTTTATAGGAATAATATCTGCCATCTTGATTTTGATGAGGTAGGAGACATGGATATGATATGCAAAACTAAAATGTTCTTAATAATAATACTAATTCTCTACAACTCTAAACTCTCTTTTCACAAGAAATATGATGCAGTGTGTAAAAAGGGGCACCAGCGACTATTTTGTTTGAGAAAGTTACACCATTTCCATATTGACAAAAACATGATTTAATTTTCCCAGGCTTTTCTTGAATCCATTTTATCTTTTACTTTGGTGTCATGATTTGATAACCTTTCTGTTGAGAATAAAAGCACACTAAATCAGATAGTGGTCCAGTAAGCTGATCGGAGTGCCATTAGACAATCTGGAGGCTGTGTACACCAGGCAGCTAAAGAGAATTACAAATTCAATTTTAAGTGACAATACTCCTTTCAACTTTATACTTTACAATGTATAGATTGTTTTAAATACTTATTCATTTGGTGGGGGGAGGGGGTTATTTATTTATTCATTTTTTGAAGAAAGTCTATTGTATGTCTGTTTTATGTTTTTATATCCATTTGTGATTGTTACTATGCGAGTTTTTTTTTGTGGGTTCTTAACTGCAAACCAAATCTACCTTCGAGTATAAATAAAATAACCTAACCTAACCTAACCTAACCTAACCTAATTAAATAATATTAAGTAATAAATAACACTGTATGTTTCAAAAGTAAAGTTTTTAAAACACTGAAGAAAAATTATTATCCCGGACGAGCCCCCAATTGTTACATTACTCACTGGGTTGGGAGCAGGTTTAAGAATAAATAAATAAATAAATTGTACCACTAACAGATTTATGAATAAATAAATAAATAAATAAATAAACAAATAAATTAATTAATTAATTGTACCACTAGCAGATTCAAGAATAAATAAATAAATAAATAAATAAATAAATAAATAAATAAATAAATAAATAAATAAATAAATAAATTTTACTTCCCAGAGATGGGTTGCGGCTGGAAGGGCATCCGCTGCGTAAAAAAATTGCTGGATAAGTTGGCGGTTCATTCCGCTGTGGCGACCCCGGATTAATAAAGAGACTAAGCTGACAAGAAAATGAATGAATGAATGAATGAATAAACAAATTTTAAAAAGCCCAAAAATAAAAAAAATATTTTCTATTTACATGTATTTTGGAACCCTCAAGTTGTTGTTTTTCTGTTGAACACAAAAGGATTTATTTTGAAAAATGTTAAAAATCTGTAACAATTGACTCCCACAGTAGGAAAAAAAAAATTTACAACATTTTTCAAAATATCTAATTTTGAGTTCACCTACAAAAAGAAATCCTCAAACAGATTTGTGATGAGTAAAGTTGACAAAATTTTCTGTTTTAAGTGAACTATCTATTTAATATTGTTATATATACACGTGTGGTGTACACACATTTCTCTGACAAAACATGAAAGTTAAGAATAATCCTGCTTGTCAGCATCATGAGGCATGGTGATGTCATTTTAAGTCATGCTGGTTAGGCTGACCGCAGACATTTTTATCATATGGGGGTGTTTTTTGAGCAACAAGATTAGACTATTTTCTTTTGATGCATCATACTGTATTCAGTAGGCCATATCAATCATGCATGAGGAAACATCATTTCCATTTTCAGATTGTGACTCACACACACACACACACACACACACACACACACACACACTAATGATATACTGATATGTTTGCTTTTGTTATTTAAAACAAATATAATGTGAGCTCAGACTGGCATTTTACTGTAAGGAAAAACAGCGCAGATGAATCTGAATATTATCTCCAGCTGCTGGATGGTTTGTTTTTATTTGAATTCACATTTGACTGGCGACTGTGAACTGTGACTGCAGTGTGAAAAAGAAAAGGTAATCGTAAAATTATTATCTACATTTAAACGTATCATGTACCATTTTAAAATGTCATTTATTAATTGTACATTTCACTTGTGATTTTAAAAGGCCTTTACACCTGTTTGCACATTTATTTTATCGTTATGTTTGTTGACTGTGTGATCATTGTTAAGTTTCATTCCCGGGTTGAGGAGTCATAATAAGAGTTCAGTAGACAATAGCAATAAAAATCCCCAACCACCAAATAACAGTTTGAAAGATTTTAACTGTTGGTACTGACTCATATAGTGTACATTTCAAATCATCATTTCACTTAGTAACTTATCCAGAGAATTGTTTTCATAAAAATGCAGACAGAAAGACAAACAGACAAACACAAAGTTGGAAGATGGATTTAATGATGGATGGATGGATGGATGGATGGATGGATGGATGGATGCAGGACAGACAGACATACATA